>NW_027365413.1:0-115965 GCF_046119375.1 Phyllobates terribilis
GGCATCTCACATCTCTTTGAATCTTCTTTATCATGCTAGGATTAACAGGGAAAAAGCTAAAAAATTTCAGAATTGCACCGTTTGCAATGTGGAGCTATTACTGTTTGTGCATTTACAATATTCATTGATTTTTGCCATTGAAAAACGTCAGAAATGTTTGAAGCTACCTGACTGAATGAAAGGGAGCTGGCATCTCACTCTCTTTGAATCTTCTTTATCATGCTAGGATTAACAGGAAAAAGCAAAAATTTCAGAATTGCACCGTGCAATGTGGAGATATTACTGTTGTGCATTTACAATATTCATTGATTTTTGCCATTGAAAAACATGTTTTTCATATACCAGAAATGTTTGAAGCTACTGACTGAATGAAAGGAGCTGGCATCTCACTCTCTTTGAATCTTCTTTATCATGCTAGGATTAACAGGAAAAAGCTAAAAATTTCAGAATTGCACCGTGCAATGTGGAGATATTACTGTTTGTGCATTTACAATATTCATTGATTTTTGCCATTGAAAAACATGTTTTTCATATACCAGAAATGTTTGAAGCTACTGACTGAATGAAAGGAGCTGGCATCTCACTCTCTTTGAATCTTCTTTATCATGCTAGGATTAACAGGAAAAAGCTAAAAATTTCAGAATTGCACCGTGCAATGTGGAGATATTACTGTTTGTGCATTTACAATATTCATTGATTTTTGCATTGAAAAACGTCCAGAAATGTTTGAAGCTACTGACTGAATGAAAGGAGCTGGCATCTCACTCTCTTTGAATCTTCTTTATCATGCTAGGATTAGCAGGAAAAAGCAAAAAATTTCAGAATTGCACCGTGCAATGTGGAGATATTACTGTTTGTGCATTTACAATATTCATTGATTTTTGCCATTGAAAACATGTTTTTCATATACCAGAAATGTTTGAAGCTACTGACTGAATGAAAGGAGCTGGCATCTCACTCTCTTTGAATCTTCTTTATCATGCTAGGATTAACAGGAAAAAGCAAAAATTTCAGAATTGCACCGTGCAATGTGGAGATATTACTGTTTGTGCATTTTACAATATTCATTGATTTTTGCCATTGAAAAACATGTTTTTCATATACCAGAAATGTTTGAAGCTACTGACTGAATGAAAGGAGTTGGCATCTCACTCTCTTTGAATCTTCTTTATCATGCTAGGATTAACAGGAAAAAGCAAAAAATTTCAGAATTGCACCTGCAATGTGGAGATATTACTGTTTGTGCATTTACAATATTCATTGATTTTGCCATTGAAAAACATGTTTTATATACCAGAAATGTTTGAAGCTACTGACTGAATGAAAGGAGCTGGCATCTCACTCTCTTTGAATCTTCTTTATCATGCTAGGATTAGCAGAAAAAGCAAAAAATTTCAGAATTGCACCGTGCAATGTGGAGATATTACTGTTTGTGCATTTACAATATTCATTGATTTTTGCCATTGAAAAACATGTTTTTCATATACCAGAAATGTTTGAAGCTACTGACTGAATGAAAGGAGCTGGCATTCACTCTCTTTGAATCTTCTTTATCATGCTAGGATTAGCAGGAAAAAGCTAAAAATTTCAGAATTGCACCGTGCAATGTGGAGATATTACTGTTTGTGCATTTACAATATTCATTGATTTTTGCCATTGAAAAACGTCCAGAAATGTTTGAAGCTACTGACTGAATGAAAGGAGCTGGCATCTCACTCTCTTTGAATCTTCTTTATCATGCTAGGATTAACAGGAAAAAGCTAAAAATTTCAGAATTGCACCGTGCAATGTGGAGATATTACTGTTTGTGCATTTACAATATTCATTGATTTTTGCCATTGAAAAACATGTTTTTCATATACCAGAAATGTTTGAAGCTACTGACTGAATGAAAGGAGCTGGCATCTCACTCTCTTTGAATCTTCTTTATCATGCTAGGATTAGCAGGAAAAAGCAAAAAATTTCAGAATTGCACCTTGCAATGTGGAGATATTACTGTTTGTGCATTTACAATATTCATTGATTTTTGCCATTGAAAAACGTCCAGAAATGTTTGAAGCTACTGACTGAATGAAAGGAGGCTGGCATCTCACTCTCTTTGAATCTTCTTTATCATGCTAGGATTAACAGGAAAAAAGCTAAAAATTTCAGAATTGCACCGTGCAATGTGGAGATATTACTGTTTGTGCATTTACAATATTCATTGATTTTTGCCATTGAAAACATGTTTTTCATATACCAGAAATGTTTGAAGCTACTGACTGAATGAAAGGAGTGGCATCTCACTCTCTTTGAATCTTCTTTATCATGCTAGGATTAACAGGAAAAAGCTAAAAAATTTCAGAATTGCACCGTGCAATGTGGAGATATTACTGTTTGTGCATTTACAATATTCATTGATTTTTGCCATTGAAAAACATGTTTTCCTTTACCCAGAAATGTTTGAAGCTACTGACTGAATGAAAGGAGCTGGCATCTCACTCTCTTTGAATCTTCTTTATCATGCTAGGATTAGCAGGAAAAAGCAAAAATTTCAGAATTGCACCGTGCAATGTGGAGATATTACTGTTTGTGCATTTACAATATTCATTGATTTTTTGCCATTGAAAAACATGTTTTTCATATACCAGAAATGTTTGAAGCTACTGACTGAATGAAAGGAGCTGGCATCTCACTCTCTTTGAATCTTCTTTATCATGCTAGGATTAAAAGGAAAAAGCTAAAAATTTCAGAATTGCACCTTGCAATGTGGAGATATTACTGTTTGTGCATTTACAATATTCATTGATTTTTGCCATTGAAAAACGTCCAGAAATGTTTGAAGCTACTGACTGAATGAAAGGAGCTGGCATCTCACTCTCTTTGAATCTTCTTTATCATGCTAGGATTAACAGGAAAAAGCAAAAAAATTTCAGAATTGCACCGTGCAATGTGGAGATATTACTGTTTGTGCATTTACAATATTCATTGATTTTTGCCATTGAAAAACATGTTTTTCATATACCAGAAATGTTTGAAGCTACTGACTGAATGAAAGGAGCTGGCATCTCACTCTCTTTGAATCTTCTTTATCATGCTAGGATTAACAGGAAAAAGCAAAAAAATTTCAGAATTGCACCTGCAATGTGGAGATATTACTGTTTGTGCATTTACAATATTCATTGATTTTTGCCATTGAAAAACATGTTTTTCATATACCAGAAATTTTGAAGCTACTGACTGAATGAAAGGAGCTGGCATCTCACTCTCTTTGAATCTTCTTTATCATGCTAGGATTAGCAGGAAAAAGCTAAAAATTTCAGAAATTGCACCTTGCAATGTGGAGATATTACTGTTTGTGCATTTACAATATTCATTGATTTTTGCCATTGAAAAACATGTTTTTCATATACCAGAAATGTTTGAAGCTACTGACTGAATGAAAGGAGCTGGCATCTCACTCTCTTTGAATCTTCTTTATCATGCTAGGATTAACAGGAAAAAGCTAAAAATTTCAGAATTGCACCTTGCAATGTGGAGATATTACTGTTTGTGCATTTACAATATTCATTGATTTTTGCCATTGAAAAACGTCCAGAAATGTTTGAAGCTACTGACTGAATGAAAGGAGCTGGCATCTCACTCTCTTTGAATCTTCTTTATCATGCTAGGATTAACAGGAAAAAGCTAAAAATTTCAGAATTGCACCGTGCAATGTGGAGATATTACTGTTTGTGCATTTACAATATTCATTGATTTTTGCCATTGAAAAACATGGTTTTCATATACCAGAAATGTTTGAAGCTACTGACTGAATGAAAGGAGCTGGCATCTCACTCTCTTTGAATCTTCTTTATCATGCTAGGATTAACAGGAAAAAGCTAAAAATTTTCAGAATTGCACCGTGCAATGTGGAGATATTACTGTTTGTGCATTTACAATATTCATTGATTTTTTGCCATTGAAAAACATGTTTTTCATATACCAGAAATGTTTGAAGCTACTGACTGAATGAAAGGAGCTGGCATCTCACTCTCTTTGAATCTTCTTTATCATGCTAGGATTAGCAGGAAAAAGCTAAAAATTTCAGAATTGCACCTTGCAATGTGGAGATATTACTGTTTGTGCATTTACAATATTCATTGATTTTTGCCATTGAAAAACATGTTTTTCATATACCAGAAATGTTTGAAGCTACTGACTGAATGAAAGGAGCTGGCATCTCACTCTCTTTGAATCTTCTTTATCATGCTAGGATTAACAGGAAAAAGCAAAAAATTTCAGAATTGCACCTTGCAATGTGGAGATATTACTGTTTGTGCATTTACAATATTCATTGATTTTTGCATTGAAAAACGTTCCCAGAAATGTTTGAAGCTACTGACTGAATGAAAGGAGCTGGCATCTCACTCTCTTTGAATCTTCTTTATCATGCTAGGATTAGCAGGGAAAAAGCTAAAAATTTCAGATTGCACCGTGCAATGTGGAGATATTACTGTTTGTGCATTTACAATATTCATTGATTTTTGCCATTGAAAAACATGTTTTTCATATACCAGAAATGTTTGAAGCTACTGACTGAATGAAAGGAGCTGGCATCTCACTCTCTTTGAATCTTCTTTATCATGCTAGGATTAACAGGAAAAAGCAAAAAATTTCAGAATTGCACCGTGCAATGTGGAGATATTACTGTTTGTGCATTTACAATATTCATTGATTTTTGCCATTGAAAAACATGTTTTTCATATACCAGAAATGTTTGAAGCTACTGACTGAATGAAAGGAGCTGGCATCTCACTCTCTTTGAATCTTCTTTATCATGCTAGGATTAACAGGAAAAAGCTAAAAATTTTCAGAATTGCACCTTGCAATGTGGAGATATTTACTGTTTGTGCATTTACAATATTCATTTGATTTTTGCCATTGAAAAACATGTTTTTCATATACCAGAAATGTTTGAAGCTACTGACTGAATGAAAGGAGCTGGCATCTCACTCTCTTTGAATCTTCTTTATCATGCTAGGATTAGCAGGAAAAAGCTAAAAATTTCAGAATTGCACCGTGCAATGTGGAGATATTACTGTTTGTGCATTTACAATATTCATTGATTTTTGCCATTGAAAAACGTCCAGAAATGTTTGAAGCTACTGACTGAATGAAAGGAGCTGGCATCTCACTCTCTTTGAATCTTCTTTATCATGCTAGGATTAGCAGGAAAAAGCAAAAAATTTCAGAATTGCACCGTGCAATGTGGAGATATTACTGTTTGTGCATTTACAATATTCATTGATTTTTGCCATTGAAAAACATGTTTTTCATATACCAGAAATGTTTGAAGCTACTGACTGAATGAAAGGAGCTGGCATCTCACTCTCTTTGAATCTTCTTTATCATGCTAGGATTAACAGGAAAAAGCTAAAAATTTCAGAATTGCACCGTGCAATGTGGAGATATTACTGTTTGTGCATTTACAATATTCATTGATTTTTGCCATTGAAAAACATGTTTTCATATACCAGAAATGTTTGAAGCTACTGACTGAATGAAAGGAGTTGGCATCTCACTCTCTTTGAATCTTCTTTATCATGCTAGGATTAACAGGAAAAAGCAAAAAATTTCAGAATTGCACCTGTGCAATGTGGAGATATTACTGTTTGTGCATTTACAATATTCATTGATTTTTGCCAATGAAAAACATGTTTTTCATATACCAGAAATGTTTGAAGCTACTGACTGAATGAAAGGAGCTGGCATCTCACTCTCTTTGAATCTTCTTTTATCATGCTAGGATTAGCAGGAAAAAGCAAAAAATTTCAGAATTGCACCGTGCAATGTGGAGATATTACTGTTTGTGCATTTACAATATTCATTGATTTTTGCCATTGAAAAACATGTTTTTCATATACCAGAAATGTTTGAAGCTACTGACTGAATGAAAGGAGCTGGCATCTCACTCTCTTTGAATCTTCTTTATCATGCTAGGATTAGCAGGAAAAAGCTAAAAATTTCAGAATTGCACCGTGCAATGTGGAGATATTACTGTTTGTGCATTTACAATATTCATTGATTTTTGCCATTGAAAAACGTCCAGAAATGTTTGAAGCTACTGACTGAATGAAAGGAGCTGGCATCTCACTCTCTTTGAATCTTCTTTATCATGCTAGGATTAGCAGGAAAAAGCAAAAAAATTTCAGAATTGCACCGTGCAATGTGGAGATATTACTGTTTGTGCATTTACAATATTCATTGATTTTTGCCATTGAAAAACATGTTTTTCATATACCAGAAATGTTTGAAGCTACTGACTGAATGAAAGGAGCTGGCATCTCACTCTCTTTGAATCTTCTTTATCATGCTAGGATTAACAGGAAAAAGCTAAAAATTTCAGAATTGCACCTTGCAATGTGGAGATATTACTGTTTGTGCATTTACAATATTCATTGATTTTTGCCATTGAAAAACGTCAGAAATGTTTGAAGCTACTGACTGAATGAAAGGAGCTGGCATCTCACTCTCTTTGAATCTTCTTTATCATGCTAGGATTAACAGGAAAAAGCTAAAAATTTCAGAATTGCACCGTGCAATGTGGAGATATTACTGTTTGTGCATTTACAATATTCATTGATTTTTGCCATTGAAAAACATGTTTTTCATATACCAGAAATGTTTGAAGCTACTGACTGAATGAAAGGAGCTGGCATCTCACTCTCTTTGAATCTTCTTTATCATGCTAGGATTAACAGGAAAAAGCTAAAAATTTCAGAATTGCACCGTGCAATGTGGAGATATTACTGTTGTGCATTTACAATATTCATTGATTTTTGCCATTGAAAAACATGTCCAGAAATGTTTGAAGCTACTGACTGAATGAAAGGAGCTGGCATCTCACTCTCTTTGAATCTTCTTTATCATGCTAGGATTAACAGAAAAAGCAAAAAATTTCAGAATTGCACCGTGCAATGTGGAGATATTACTGTTTGTGCATTTACAATATTCATTGATTTTTGCCATTGAAAAACATGTTTTTCATATACCAGAAATGTTTGAAGCTACTGACTGAATGAAAGGAGCTGGCATCTCACTCTCTTTGAATCTTCTTTATCATGCTAGGATTAACAGGAAAAAGCAAAAAATTTCAGAATGCACCTTGCAATGTG
Organism: Phyllobates terribilis; assembly: GCF_046119375.1. Taxonomy (NCBI): domain Eukaryota; kingdom Metazoa; phylum Chordata; class Amphibia; order Anura; family Dendrobatidae; genus Phyllobates; species Phyllobates terribilis. The sequence continues at coordinate 7,137 of NW_027365413.1, forward strand.
GAGATATTACTGTTTGTGCATTTACAATATTCATTGATTTTTGCCATTGAAAAACGTCCAGAAATGTTTGAAGCTACTGACTGAATGAAAGGAGCTGGCATCTCACTCTCTTTGAATCTTCTTTATCATGCTAGGATTAGCAGGAAAAAGCAAAAAATTTCAGAATTGCACCGTGCAATGTGGAGATATTACTGTTTGTGCATTTACAATATTCATTGATTTTTGCCATTGAAAAACATGTTTTTCATATACCAGAAATGTTTGAAGCTACTGACTGAATGAAAGGAGCTGGCATCTCACTCTCTTTGAATCTTCTTTATCATGCTAGGATTAACAGGAAAAAGCAAAAAATTTCAGAATTGCACCTTGCAATGTGGAGATATTACTGTTTGTGCATTTACAATATTCATTGATTTTTGCCATTGAAAAACATGTTTTTCATATACCAGAAATGTTTGAAGCTACTGACTGAATGAAAGGAGCTGGCATCTCACTCTCTTTGAATCTTCTTTATCATGCTAGGATTAGCAGGAAAAAGCTAAAAATTTCAGAATTGCACCTTGCAATGTGGAGATATTACTGTTTGTGCATTTACAATATTCATTGATTTTTGCCTTTGAAAAACATGTTTTTCATATACCAGAAATGTTTGAAGCTACTGACTGAATGAAAGGAGCTGGCATCTCACTCTCTTTGAATCTTCTTTATCATGCTAGGATTAACAGGAAAAAGCTAAAAATTTCAGAATTGCACCTTGCAATGTGGAGATATTACTGTTTGTGCATTTACAATATTCATTGATTTTTGCCATTGAAAAACGTCCAGAAATGTTTGAAGCTACTAACTGAATGAAAGGAGCTGGCATCTCACTCTCTTTGAATCTTCTTTATCATGCTAGGATTAACAGGAAAAAGCTAAAAATTTCAGAATTGCACCGTGCAATGTGGAGATATTACTGTTTGTGCATTTACAATATTCATTGATTTTTGCCATTGAAAAACATGTTTTTCATATACCAGAAATGTTTGAAGCTACTGACTGAATGAAAGGAGCTGGCATCTCACTCTCTTTGAATCTTCTTTATCATGCTAGGATTAGCAGGAAAAAGCTAAAAATTTCAGAATTGCACCGTGCAATGTGGAGATATTACTGTTTGTGCATTTACAATATTCATTGATTTTTGCCATTGAAAAACATGTTTTTCATATACCAGAAATGTTTGAAGCTACTGACTGAATGAAAGGAGCTGGCATCTCACTCTCTTTGAATCTTCTTTATCATGCTAGGATTAGCAGGAAAAAGCAAAAAATTTCAGAATTGCACCGTGCAATGTGGAGATATTACTGTTTGTGCATTTACAATATTCATTGATTTTTGCCATTGAAAAACATGTTTTTCATATACCAGAAATGTTTGAAGCTACTGACTGAATGAAAGGAGCTGGCATCTCACTCTCTTTGAATCTTCTTTATCATGCTAGGATTAGCAGGAAAAAGCTAAAAATTTCAGAATTGCACCGTGCAATGTGGAGATATTACTGTTTGTGCATTTACAATATTCATTGATTTTTGCCATTGAAAAACGTCCAGAAATGTTTGAAGCTACTGACTGAATGAAAGGAGCTGGCATCTCACTCTCTTTGAATCTTCTTTATCATGCTAGGATTAGCAGGAAAAAGCTAAAAATTTCAGAATTGCACCGTGCAATGTGGAGATATTACTGTTTGTGCATTTACAATATTCATTGATTTTTGCCATTGAAAAACATGTTTTTCATATACCAGAAATGTTTGAAGCTACTGACTGAATGAAAGGAGCTGGCATCTCACTCTCTTTGAATCTTCTTTATCATGCTAGGATTAACAGGAAAAAGCAAAAAATTTCAGAATTGCACCGTGCAATGTGGAGATATTACTGTTTGTGCATTTACAATATTCATTGATTTTTGCCATTGAAAAACATGTTTTTCATATACCAGAAATGTTTGAAGCTACTGACTGAATGAAAGGAGCTGGCATCTCACTCTCTTTGAATCTTCTTTATCATGCTAGGATTAACAGGAAAAAGCTAAAAATTTCAGAATTGCACCGTGCAATGTGGAGATATTACTGTTTGTGCATTTACAATATTCATTGATTTTTGCCATTGAAAAACATGTTTTTCATATACCAGAAATGTTTGAAGCTACTGACTGAATGAAAGGAGCTGGCATCTCACTCTCTTTGAATCTTCTTTATCATGCTAGGATTAACAGGAAAAAGCTAAAAATTTCAGAATTGCACCTTGCAATGTGGAGATATTACTGTTTGTGCATTTACAATATTCATTGATTTTTGCCATTGAAAAACATGTTTTTCATATACCAGAAATGTTTGAAGCTACTGACTGAATGAAAGGAGCTGGCATCTCACTCTCTTTGAATCTTCTTTATCATGCTAGGATTAACAGGAAAAAGCTAAAAATTTCAGAATTGCACCTTGCAATGTGGAGATATTACTGTTTGTGCATTTACAATATTCATTGATTTTTGCCATTGAAAAACGTCCAGAAATGTTTGAAGCTACTGACTGAATGAAAGGAGCTGGCATCTCACTCTCTTTGAATCTTCTTTATCATGCTAGGATTAACAGGAAAAAGCTAAAAATTTCAGAATTGCACCGTGCAATGTGGAGATATTACTGTTTGTGCATTTACAATATTCATTGATTTTTGCCATTGAAAAACGTCCAGAAATGTTTGAAGCTACTGACTGAATGAAAGGAGCTGGCATCTCACTCTCTTTGAATCTTCTTTATCATGCTAGGATTAGCAGGAAAAAGCAAAAAATTTCAGAATTGCACCTTGCAATGTGGAGATATTACTGTTTGTGCATTTACAATATTCATTGATTTTTGCCATTGAAAAACATGTTTTTCATATACCAGATATGTTTGAAGCTACTGACTGAATGAAAGGAGCTGGCATCTCACTCTCTTTGAATCTTCTTTATCATGCTAGGATTAGCAGGAAAAAGCAAAAAATTTCAGAATTGCACCGTGCAATGTGGAGATATTACTGTTTGTGCATTTACAATATTCATTGATTTTTGCCATTGAAAAACGTCCAGAAATGTTTGAAGCTACTGACTGAATGAAAGGAGCTGGCATCTCACTCTCTTTGAATCTTCTTTATCATGCTAGGATTAGCAGGAAAAAGCAAAAAATTTCAGAATTGCACCTTGCAATGTGGAGATATTACTGTTTGTGCATTTACAATATTCATTGATTTTTGCCATTGAAAAACATGTTTTTCATATACCAGAAATGTTTGAAGCTACTGACTGAATGAAAGGAGCTGGCATCTCACTCTCTTTGAATATTCTTTATCATGCTAGGATTAACAGGAAAAAGCTAAAAATTTCAGAATTGCACCTTGCAATGTGGAGATATTACTGTTTGTGCATTTACAATATTCATTGATTTTTGCCATTGAAAAACATGTTTTTCATATACCAGAAATGTTTGAAGCTACTGACTGAATGAAAGGAGCTGGCATCTCACTCTCTTTGAATCTTCTTTATCATGCTAGGATTAGCAGGAAAAAGCTAAAAATTTCAGAATTGCACCTTGCAATGTGGAGATATTACTGTTTGTGCATTTACAATATTCATTGATTTTTGCCATTGAAAAACATGTTTTTCATATACCAGAAATGTTTGAAGCTACTGACTGAATGAAAGGAGCTGGCATCTCACTCTCTTTGAATCTTCTTTATCATGCTAGGATTAACAGGAAAAAGCTAAAAATTTCAGAATTGCACCGTGCAATGTGGAGATATTACTGTTTGTGCATTTACAATATTCATTGATTTTTGCCATTGAAAAACATGTTTTTCATATACCAGAAATGTTTGAAGCTACTGACTGAATGAAAGGAGCTGGCATCTCACTCTCTTTGAATCTTCTTTATCATGCTAGGATTAGCAGGAAAAAGCTAAAAATTTCAGAATTGCACCGTGCAATGTGGAGATATTACTGTTTGTGCATTTACAATATTCATTGATTTTTGCCATTGAAAAACATGTTTTTCATATACCAGAAATGTTTGAAGCTACTGACTGAATGAAAGGAGCTGGCATCTCACTCTCTTTGAATCTTCTTTATCATGCTAGGATTAACAGGAAAAAGCTAAAAATTTCAGAATTGCACCGTGCAATGTGGAGATATTACTGTTTGTGCATTTACAATATTCATTGATTTTTGCCATTGAAAAACGTCCAGAAATGTTTGAAGCTACTGACTGAATGAAAGGAGCTGGCATCTCACTCTCTTTGAATCTTCTTTATCATGCTAGGATTAACAGGAAAAAGCAAAAAATTTCAGAATTGCACCGTGCAATGTGGAGATATTACTGTTTGTGCATTTACAATATTCATTGATTTTTGCCATTGAAAAACATGTTTTTCATATACCAGAAATGTTTGAAGCTACTGACTGAATGAAAGGAGCTGGCATCTCACTCTCTTTGAATCTTCTTTATCATGCTAGGATTAACAGGAAAAAGCTAAAAATTTCAGAATTGCACCTTGCAATGTGGAGATATTACTGTTTGTGCATTTACAATATTCATTGATTTTTGCCATTGAAAAACATGTTTTTCATATACCAGAAATGTTTGAAGCTACTGACTGAATGAAAGGAGCTGGCATCTCACTCTCTTTGAATCTTCTTTATCATGCTAGGATTAACAGGAAAAAGCTAAAAATTTCAGAATTGCACCGTGCAATGTGGAGATATTACTGTTTGTGCATTTACAATATTCATTGATTTTTGCCATTGAAAAACGTCCAGAAATGTTTGAAGCTACTGACTGAATGAAAGGAGCTGGCATCTCACTCTCTTTGAATCTTCTTTATCATGCTAGGATTAGCAGGAAAAAGCAAAAAATTTCAGAATTGCACCGTGCAATGTGGAGATATTACTGTTTGTGCATTTACAATATTCATTGATTTTTGCCATTGAAAAACATGTTTTTCATATACCAGAAATGTTTGAAGCTACTGACTGAATGAAAGGAGCTGGCATCTCACTCTCTTTGAATCTTCTTTATCATGCTAGGATTAACAGGAAAAAGCTAAAAATTTCAGAATTGCACCGTGCAATGTGGAGATATTACTGTTTGTGCATTTACAATATTCATTGATTTTTGCCATTGAAAAACATGTTTTTCATATACCAGAAATGTTTGAAGCTACTGACTGAATGAAAGGAGTTGGCATCTCACTCTCTTTGAATCTTCTTTATCATGCTAGGATTAACAGGAAAAAGCAAAAAATTTCAGAATTGCACCTTGCAATGTGGAGATATTACTGTTTGTGCATTTACAATATTCATTGATTTTTGCCATTGAAAAACATGTTTTTCATATACCAGAAATGTTTGAAGCTACTGACTGAATGAAAGGAGCTGGCATCTCACTCTCTTTGAATCTTCTTTATCATGCTAGGATTAGCAGGAAAAAGCAAAAAATTTCAGAATTGCACCGTGCAATGTGGAGATATTACTGTTTGTGCATTTACAATATTCATTGATTTTTGCCATTGAAAAACATGTTTTTCATATACCAGAAATGTTTGAAGCTACTGACTGAATGAAAGGAGCTGGCATTTCACTCTCTTTGAATCTTCTTTATCATGCTAGGATTAGCAGGAAAAAGCTAAAAATTTCAGAATTGCACCGTGCAATGTGGAGATATTACTGTTTGTGCATTTACAATATTCATTGATTTTTGCCATTGAAAAACGTCCAGAAATGTTTGAAGCTACTGACTGAATGAAAGGAGCTGGCATCTCACTCTCTTTGAATCTTCTTTATCATGCTAGGATTAACAGGAAAAAGCAAAAAATTTCAGAATTGCACCGTGCAATGTGGAGATATTACTGTTTGTGCATTTACAATATTCATTGATTTTTGCCATTGAAAAACATGTTTTTCATATACCAGAAATGTTTGAAGCTACTGACTGAATGAAAGGAGCTGGCATCTCACTCTCTTTGAATCTTCTTTATCATGCTAGGATTAGCAGGAAAAAGCAAAAAATTTCAGAATTGCACCTTGCAATGTGGAGATATTACTGTTTGTGCATTTACAATATTCATTGATTTTTGCCATTGAAAAACGTCCAGAAATGTTTGAAGCTACTGACTGAATGAAAGGAGCTGGCATCTCACTCTCTTTGAATCTTCTTTATCATGCTAGGATTAACAGGAAAAAGCTAAAAATTTCAGAATTGCACCGTGCAATGTGGAGATATTACTGTTTGTGCATTTACAATATTCATTGATTTTTGCCATTGAAAAACATGTTTTTCATATACCAGAAATGTTTGAAGCTACTGACTGAATGAAAGGAGCTGGCATCTCACTCTCTTTGAATCTTCTTTATCATGCTAGGATTAACAGGAAAAAGCTAAAAATTTCAGAATTGCACCGTGCAATGTGGAGATATTACTGTTTGTGCATTTACAATATTCATTGATTTTTGCCATTGAAAAACGTCCAGAAATGTTTGAAGCTACTGACTGAATGAAAGGAGCTGGCATCTCACTCTCTTTGAATCTTCTTTATCATGCTAGGATTAACAGGAAAAAGCAAAAAATTTCAGAATTGCACCGTGCAATGTGGAGATATTACTGTTTGTGCATTTACAATATTCATTGATTTTTGCCATTGAAAAACATGTTTTTCATATACCAGAAATGTTTGAAGCTACTGACTGAATGAAAGGAGCTGGCATCTCACTCTCTTTGAATCTTCTTTATCATGCTAGGATTAAAAGGAAAAAGCAAAAAATTTCAGAATTGCACCTTGCAATGTGGAGATATTACTGTTTGTGCATTTACAATATTCATTGATTTTTGCCATTGAAAAACGTCCAGAAATGTTTGAAGCTACTGACTGAATGAAAGGAGCTGGCATCTCACTCTCTTTGAATCTTCTTTATCATGCTAGGATTAGCAGGAAAAAGCAAAAAATTTCAGAATTGCACCGTGCAATGTGGAGATATTACTGTTTGTGCATTTACAATATTCATTGATTTTTGCCATTGAAAAACATGTTTTTCATATACCAGAAATGTTTGAAGCTACTGACTGAATGAAAGGAGCTGGCATCTCACTCTCTTTGAATCTTCTTTATCATGCTAGGATTAACAGGAAAAAGCAAAAAATTTCAGAATTGCACCTTGCAATGTGGAGATATTACTGTTTGTGCATTTACAATATTCATTGATTTTTGCCATTGAAAAACATGTTTTTCATATACCAGAAATGTTTGAAGCTACTGACTGAATGAAAGGAGCTGGCATCTCACTCTCTTTGAATCTTCTTTATCATGCTAGGATTAGCAGGAAAAAGCTAAAAATTTCAGAATTGCACCTTGCAATGTGGAGATATTACTGTTTGTGCATTTACAATATTCATTGATTTTTGCCTTTGAAAAACATGTTTTTCATATACCAGAAATGTTTGAAGCTACTGACTGAATGAAAGGAGCTGGCATCTCACTCTCTTTGAATCTTCTTTATCATGCTAGGATTAACAGGAAAAAGCTAAAAATTTCAGAATTGCACCTTGCAATGTGGAGATATTACTGTTTGTGCATTTACAATATTCATTGATTTTTGCCATTGAAAAACGTCCAGAAATGTTTGAAGCTACTAACTGAATGAAAGGAGCTGGCATCTCACTCTCTTTGAATCTTCTTTATCATGCTAGGATTAACAGGAAAAAGCTAAAAATTTCAGAATTGCACCGTGCAATGTGGAGATATTACTGTTTGTGCATTTACAATATTCATTGATTTTTGCCATTGAAAAACATGTTTTTCATATACCAGAAATGTTTGAAGCTACTGACTGAATGAAAGGAGCTGGCATCTCACTCTCTTTGAATCTTCTTTATCATGCTAGGATTAGCAGGAAAAAGCTAAAAATTTCAGAATTGCACCGTGCAATGTGGAGATATTACTGTTTGTGCATTTACAATATTCATTGATTTTTGCCATTGAAAAACATGTTTTTCATATACCAGAAATGTTTGAAGCTACTGACTGAATGAAAGGAGCTGGCATCTCACTCTCTTTGAATCTTCTTTATCATGCTAGGATTAGCAGGAAAAAGCAAAAAATTTCAGAATTGCACCGTGCAATGTGGAGATATTACTGTTTGTGCATTTACAATATTCATTGATTTTTGCCATTGAAAAACATGTTTTTCATATACCAGAAATGTTTGAAGCTACTGACTGAATGAAAGGAGCTGGCATCTCACTCTCTTTGAATCTTCTTTATCATGCTAGGATTAGCAGGAAAAAGCTAAAAATTTCAGAATTGCACCGTGCAATGTGGAGATATTACTGTTTGTGCATTTACAATATTCATTGATTTTTGCCATTGAAAAACGTCCAGAAATGTTTGAAGCTACTGACTGAATGAAAGGAGCTGGCATCTCACTCTCTTTGAATCTTCTTTATCATGCTAGGATTAGCAGGAAAAAGCTAAAAATTTCAGAATTGCACCGTGCAATGTGGAGATATTACTGTTTGTGCATTTACAATATTCATTGATTTTTGCCATTGAAAAACATGTTTTTCATATACCAGAAATGTTTGAAGCTACTGACTGAATGAAAGGAGCTGGCATCTCACTCTCTTTGAATCTTCTTTATCATGCTAGGATTAACAGGAAAAAGCAAAAAATTTCAGAATTGCACCGTGCAATGTGGAGATATTACTGTTTGTGCATTTACAATATTCATTGATTTTTGCCATTGAAAAACATGTTTTTCATATACCAGAAATGTTTGAAGCTACTGACTGAATGAAAGGAGCTGGCATCTCACTCTCTTTGAATCTTCTTTATCATGCTAGGATTAACAGGAAAAAGCTAAAAATTTCAGAATTGCACCGTGCAATGTGGAGATATTACTGTTTGTGCATTTACAATATTCATTGATTTTTGCCATTGAAAAACATGTTTTTCATATACCAGAAATGTTTGAAGCTACTGACTGAATGAAAGGAGCTGGCATCTCACTCTCTTTGAATCTTCTTTATCATGCTAGGATTAGCAGGAAAAAGCAAAAAATTTCAGAATTGCACCTTGCAATGTGGAGATATTACTGTTTGTGCATTTACAATATTCATTGATTTTTGCCATTGAAAAACGTCCAGAAATGTTTGAAGCTACTGACTGAATGAAAGGAGCTGGCATCTCACTCTCTTTGAATCTTCTTTATCATGCTAGGATTAACAGGAAAAAGCTAAAAATTTCAGAATTGCACCGTGCAATGTGGAGATATTACTGTTTGTGCATTTACAATATTCATTGATTTTTGCCATTGAAAAACATGTTTTTCATATACCAGAAATGTTTGAAGCTACTGACTGAATGAAAGGAGCTGGCATCTCACTCTCTTTGAATCTTCTTTATCATGCTAGGATTAACAGGAAAAAGCAAAAAATTTCAGAATTGCACCTTGCAATGTGGAGATATTACTGTTTGTGCATTTACAATATTCATTGATTTTTGCCATTGAAAAACATGTTTTTCATATACCAGAAATGTTTGAAGCTACTGACTGAATGAAAGGAGCAGGCATCTCACTCTCTTTGAATCTTCTTTATCATGCTAGGATTAGCAGGAAAAAGCTAAAAATTTCAGAATTGCACCGTGCAATGTGGAGATATTACTGTTTGTGCATTTACAATATTCATTGATTTTTGCCATTGAAAAACATGTTTTTCATATACCAGAAATGTTTGAAGCTACTGACTGAATGAAAGGAGCTGGCATCTCACTCTCTTTGAATCTTCTTTATCATGCTAGGATTAGCAGGAAAAAGCTAAAAATTTCAGAATTGCACCTTGCAATGTGGAGATATTACTGTTTGTGCATTTACAATATTCATTGATTTTTGCCATTGAAAAACATGTTTTTCATATACCAGAAATGTTTGAAGCTACTGACTGAATGAAAGGAGCTGGCATCTCACTCTCTTTGAATCTTCTTTATCATGCTAGGATTAACAGGAAAAAGCTAAAAATTTCAGAATTGCACCTTGCAATGTGGAGATATTACTGTTTGTGCATTTACAATATTCATTGATTTTTGCCATTGAAAAACATGTTTTTCATATACCAGAAATGTTTGAAGCTACTGACTGAATGAAAGGAGCTGGCATCTCACTCTCTTTGAATCTTCTTTATCATGCTAGGATTAGCAGGAAAAAGCAAAAAATTTCAGAATTGCACCTTGCAATGTGGAGATATTACTGTTTGTGCATTTACAATATTCATTGATTTTTGCCATTGAAAAACATGTTTTTCATATACCAGAAATGTTTGAAGCTACTGACTGAATGAAAGGAGCTGGCATCTCACTCTCTTTGAATCTTCTTTATCATGCTAGGATTAACAGGAAAAAGCAAAAAATTTCAGAATTGCACCGTGCAATGTGGAGATATTACTGTTTGTGCATTTACAATATTCATTGATTTTTGCCATTGAAAAACATGTTTTTCATATACCAGAAATGTTTGAAGCTACTGACTGAATGAAAGGAGCTGGCATCTCACTCTCTTTGAATCTTCTTTATCATGCTAGGATTAGCAGGAAAAAGCTAAAAATTTCAGAATTGCACCGTGCAATGTGGAGATATTACTGTTTGTGCATTTACAATATTCATTGATTTTTGCCATTGAAAAACATGTTTTTCATATACCAGAAATGTTTGAAGCTACTGACTGAATAAAAGGAGCTGGCATCTCACTCTCTTTGAATCTTCTTTATCATGCTAGGATTAACAGGAAAAAGCAAAAAATTTCAGAATTGCACCTTGCAATGTGGAGATATTACTGTTTGTGCATTTACAATATTCATTGATTTTTGCCATTGAAAAACATGTTTTTCATATACCAGAAATGTTTGAAGCTACTGACTGAATGAAAGGAGCTGGCATCTCACTCTCTTTGAATCTTCTTTATCATGCTAGGATTAGCAGGAAAAAGCTAAAAATTTCAGAATTGCACCGTGCAATGTGGAGATATTACTGTTTGTGCATTTACAATATTCATTGATTTTTGCCATTGAAAAACGTCCAGAAATGTTTGAAGCTACTGACTGAATGAAAGGAGCTGGCATCTCACTCTCTTTGAATCTTCTTTATCATGCTAGGATTAGCAGGAAAAAGCTAAAAATTTCAGAATTGCACCTTGCAATGTGGAGATATTACTGTTTGTGCATTTACAATATTCATTGATTTTTGCCATTGAAAAACATGTTTTTCATATACCAGAAATGTTTGAAGCTACTGACTGAATGAAAGGAGCTGGCATCTCACTCTCTTTGAATCTTCTTTATCATGCTAGGATTAACAGGAAAAAGCAAAAAATTTCAGAATTGCACCTTGCAATGTGGAGATATTACTGTTTGTGCATTTACAATATTCATTGATTTTTGCCATTGAAAAACATGTTTTTCATATACCAGAAATGTTTGAAGCTACTGACTGAATGAAAGGAGCTGGCATCTCACTCTCTTTGAATCTTCTTTATCATGCTAGGATTAGCAGGAAAAAGCTAAAAATTTCAGAATTGCACCTTGCAATGTGGAGATATTACTGTTTGTGCATTTACAATATTCATTGATTTTTGCCATTGAAAAACATGTTTTTCATATACCAGAAATGTTTGAAGCTACTGACTGAATGAAAGGAGCTGGCATCTCACTCTCTTTGAATCTTCTTTATCATGCTAGGATTAACAGGAAAAAGCAAAAAATTTCAGAATTGCACCTTGCAATGTGGAGATATTACTGTTTGTGCATTTACAATATTCATTGATTTTTGCATTGAAAAACGTCCAGAAATGTTTGAAGCTACTGACTGAATGAAAGGAGCTGGCATCTCACTCTCTTTGAATCTTCTTTATCATGCTAGGATTAGCAGGAAAAAGCTAAAAATTTCAGAATTGCACCGTGCAATGTGGAGATATTACTGTTTGTGCATTTACAATATTCATTGATTTTTGCCATTGAAAAACATGTTTTTCATATACCAGAAATGTTTGAAGCTACTGACTGAATGAAAGGAGCTGGCATCTCACTCTCTTTGAATCTTCTTTATCATGCTAGGATTAACAGGAAAAAGCTAAAAATTTCAGAATTGCACCTTGCAATGTGGAGATATTACTGTTTGTGCATTTACAATATTCATTGATTTTTGCCATTGAAAAACATGTTTTTCATATACCAGAAATGTTTGAAGCTACTGACTGAATGAAAGGAGCTGGCATCTCACTCTCTTTGAATCTTCTTTATCATGCTAGGATTAGCAGGAAAAAGCAAAAAATTTCAGAATTGCACCGTGCAATGTGGAGATATTACTGTTTGTGCATTTACAATATTCATTGATTTTTGCCATTGAAAAACGTCCAGAAATGTTTGAAGCTACTGACTGAATGAAAGGAGCTGGCATCTCACTCTCTTTGAATCTTCTTTATCATGCTAGGATTAACAGGAAAAAGCTAAAAATTTCAGAATTGCACCGTGCAATGTGGAGATATTACTGTTTGTGCATTTACAATATTCATTGATTTTTGCCATTGAAAAACATGTTTTTCATATACCAGAAATGTTTGAAGCTACTGACTGAATGAAAGGAGCTGGCATCTCACTCTCTTTGAATCTTCTTTATCATGCTAGGATTAACAGGAAAAAGCAAAAAATTTCAGAATTGCACCTTGCAATGTGGAGATATTACTGTTTGTGCATTTACAATATTCATTGATTTTTGCCATTGAAAAACATGTTTTTCATATACCAGAAATGTTTGAAGCTACTGACTGAATGAAAGGAGCTGGCATCTCACTCTCTTTGAATCTTCTTTATCATGCTAGGATTAGCAGGAAAAAGCTAAAAATTTCAGAATTGCACCGTGCAATGTGGAGATATTACTGTTTGTGCATTTACAATATTCATTGATTTTTGCCATTGAAAAACATGTTTTTCATATACCAGAAATGTTTGAAGCTACTGACTGAATGAAAGGAGCTGGCATCTCACTCTCTTTGAATCTTCTTTATCATGCTAGGATTAGCAGGAAAAAGCTAAAAATTTCAGAATTGCACCTTGCAATGTGGAGATATTACTGTTTGTGCATTTACAATATTCATTGATTTTTGCCATTGAAAAACATGTTTTTCATATACCAGAAATGTTTGAAGCTACTGACTGAATGAAAGGAGCTGGCATCTCACTCTCTTTGAATCTTCTTTATCATGCTAGGATTAACAGGAAAAAGCTAAAAATTTCAGAATTGCACCTTGCAATGTGGAGATATTACTGTTTGTGCATTTACAATATTCATTGATTTTTGCCATTGAAAAACATGTTTTTCATATACCAGAAATGTTTGAAGCTACTGACTGAATGAAAGGAGCTGGCATCTCACTCTCTTTGAATCTTCTTTATCATGCTAGGATTAGCAGGAAAAAGCAAAAAATTTCAGAATTGCACCTTGCAATGTGGAGATATTACTGTTTGTGCATTTACAATATTCATTGATTTTTGCCATTGAAAAACATGTTTTTCATATACCAGAAATGTTTGAAGCTACTGACTGAATGAAAGGAGCTGGCATCTCACTCTCTTTGAATCTTCTTTATCATGCTAGGATTAACAGGAAAAAGCAAAAAATTTCAGAATTGCACCGTGCAATGTGGAGATATTACTGTTTGTGCATTTACAATATTCATTGATTTTTGCCATTGAAAAACATGTTTTTCATATACCAGAAATGTTTGAAGCTACTGACTGAATGAAAGGAGCTGGCATCTCACTCTCTTTGAATCTTCTTTATCATGCTAGGATTAACAGGAAAAAGCAAAAAATTTCAGAATTGCACCTTGCAATGTGGAGATATTACTGTTTGTGCATTTACAATATTCATTGATTTTTGCCATTGAAAAACATGTTTTTCATATACCAGAAATGTTTGAAGCTACTGACTGAATGAAAGGAGCTGGCATCTCACTCTCTTTGAATCTTCTTTATCATGCTAGGATTAGCAGGAAAAAGCTAAAAATTTCAGAATTGCACCGTGCAATGTGGAGATATTACTGTTTGTGCATTTACAATATTCATTGATTTTTGCCATTGAAAAACGTCCAGAAATGTTTGAAGCTACTGACTGAATGAAAGGAGCTGGCATCTCACTCTCTTTGAATCTTCTTTATCATGCTAGGATTAGCAGGAAAAAGCTAAAAATTTCAGAATTGCACATTGCAATGTGGAGATATTACTGTTTGTGCATTTACAATATTCATTGATTTTTGCCATTGAAAAACATGTTTTTCATATACCAGAAATGTTTGAAGCTACTGACTGAATGAAAGGAGCTGGCATCTCACTCTCTTTGAATCTTCTTTATCATGCTAGGATTAACAGGAAAAAGCAAAAAATTTCAGAATTGCACCTTGCAATGTGGAGATATTACTGTTTGTGCATTTACAATATTCATTGATTTTTGCCATTGAAAAACATGTTTTTCATATACCAGAAATATTTGAAGCTACTGACTGAATGAAAGGAGCTGGCATCTCACTCTCTTTGAATCTTCTTTATCATGCTAGGATTAGCAGGAAAAAGCTAAAAATTTCAGAATTGCACCGTGCAATGTGGAGATATTACTGTTTGTGCATTTACAATATTCATTGATTTTTGCCATTGAAAAACGTCCAGAAATGTTTGAAGCTACTGTCTGAATGAAAGGAGCTGGCATCTCACTCTCTTTGAATCTTCTTTATCATGCTAGGATTAGCAGGAAAAAGCTAAAAATTTCAGAATTGCACCGTGCAATGTGGAGATATTACTGTTTGTGCATTTACAATATTCATTGATTTTTGCCATTGAAAAACATGTTTTTCATATACCAGAAATGTTTGAAGCTACTGACTGAATAAAAGGAGCTGGCATCTCACTCTCTTTGAATCTTCTTTATCATGCTAGGATTAACAGGAAAAAGCTAAAAATTTCAGAATTGCACCTTGCAATGTGGAGATATTACTGTTTGTGCATTTACAATATTCATTGATTTTTGCCATTGAAAAACATGTTTTTCATATACCAGAAATGTTTGAAGCTACTGACTGAATGAAAGGAGCTGGCATCTCACTCTCTTTGAATCTTCTTTATCATGCTAGGATTAGCAGGAAAAAGCAAAAAATTTCAGAATTGCACCGTGCAATGTGGAGATATTACTGTTTGTGCATTTACAATATTCATTGATTTTTGCCATTGAAAAACGTCCAGAAATGTTTGAAGCTACTGACTGAATGAAAGGAGCTGGCATCTCACTCTCTTTGAATCTTCTTTATCATGCTAGGATTAACAGGAAAAAGCTAAAAATTTCAGAATTGCACCGTGCAATGTGGAGATATTACTGTTTGTGCATTTACAATATTCATTGATTTTTGCCATTGAAAAACGTCCAGAAATGTTTGAAGCTACTGACTGAATGAAAGGAGCTGGCATCTCACTCTCTTTGAATCTTCTTTAAGATGCTAGGATTAGCAGGAAAAAGCAAAAAATTTCAGAATTGCACCGTGCAATGTGGAGATATTACTGTTTGTGCATTTACAATATTCATTGATTTTTGCCATTGAAAAACGTCCAGAAATGTTTGAAGCTACTGACTGAATGAAAGGAGCTGGCATCTCACTCTCTTTGAATCTTCTTTATCATGCTAGGATTAGCAGGAAAAAGCAAAAAATTTCAGAATTGCACCGTGCAATGTGGAGATATTACTGTTTGTGCATTTACAATATTCATTGATTTTTGCCATTGAAAAACATGTTTTTCATATACCAGAAATGTTTGAAGCTACTGACTGAATGAAAGGAGCTGGCATCTCACTCTCTTTGAATCTTCTTTATCATGCTAGGATTAACAGGAAAAAGCTAAAAATTTCAGAATTGCACCGTGCAATGTGGAGATATTACTGTTTGTGCATTTACAATATTCATTGATTTTTGCCATTGAAAAACATGTTTTTCATATACCAGAAATGTTTGAAGCTACTGACTGAATGAAAGGAGCTGGCATCTCACTCTCTTTGAATCTTCTTTATCATGCTAGGATTAACAGGAAAAAGCTAAAAATTTCAGAATTGCACCGTGCAATGTGGAGATATTACTGTTTGTGCATTTACAATATTCATTGATTTTTGCCATTGAAAAACATGTTTTACATATACCAGAAATGTTTGAAGCTACTGACTGAATGAAAGGAGCTGGCATCTCACTCTCTTTGAATCTTCTTTATCATGCTAGGATTAGCAGGAAAAAGCTAAAAATTTCAGAATTGCACCTTGCAATGTGGAGATATTACTGTTTGTGCATTTACAATATTCATTGATTTTTGCCATTGAAAAACATGTTTTTCATATACCAGAAATGTTTGAAGCTACTGACTGAATGAAAGGAGCTGGCATCTCACTCTCTTTGAATCTTCTTTATCATGCTAGGATTAGCAGGAAAAAGCTAAAAATTTCAGAATTGCACCTTGCAATGTGGAGATATTACTGTTTGTGCATTTACAATATTCATTGATTTTTGCCATTGAAAAACATGTTTTTCATATACCAGAAATGTTTGAAGCTACTGACTGAATGAAAGGAGCTGGCATCTCACTCTCTTTGAATCTTCTTTATCATGCTAGGATTAACAGGAAAAAGCAAAAAATTTCAGAATTGCACCTTGCAATGTGGAGATATTACTGTTTGTGCATTTACAATATTCATTGATTTTTGCCATTGAAAAACGTCCAGAAATGTTTGAAGCTACTGACTGAATGAAAGGAGCTGGCATCTCACTCTCTTTGAATCTTCTTTATCATGCTAGGATTAGCAGGAAAAAGCAAAAAATTTCAGAATTGCACCGTGCAATGTGGAGATATTACTGTTTGTGCATTTACAATATTCATTGATTTTTGCCATTGAAAAACATGTTTTTCATATACCAGAAATGTTTGAAGCTACTGACTGAATGAAAGGAGCTGGCATCTCACTCTCTTTGAATCTTCTTTATCATGCTAGGATTAGCAGGAAAAAGCTAAAAATTTCAGAATTGCACCTTGCAATGTGGAGATATTACTGTTTGTGCATTTACAATATTCATTGATTTTTGCCATTGAAAAACATGTTTTTCATATACCAGAAATGTTTGAAGCTACTGACTGAATGAAAGGAGCTGGCATCTCACTCTCTTTGAATCTTCTTTATCATGCTAGGATTAACAGGAAAAAGCAAAAAATTTCAGAATTGCACCTTGCAATGTGGAGATATTACTGTTTGTGCATTTACAATATTCATTGATTTTTGCCATTGAAAAACGTCCAG
This sequence comes from Phyllobates terribilis, assembly GCF_046119375.1. Taxonomy (NCBI): domain Eukaryota; kingdom Metazoa; phylum Chordata; class Amphibia; order Anura; family Dendrobatidae; genus Phyllobates; species Phyllobates terribilis. The sequence goes on from NW_027365413.1 coordinate 24,563, forward strand.
AAATGTTTGAAGCTACTGACTGAATGAAAGGAGCTGGCATCTCACTCTCTTTGAATCTTCTTTATCATGCTAGGTTTAACAGGAAAAAGCAAAAAATTTCAGAATTGCACCGTGCAATGTGGAGATATTACTGTTTGTGCATTTACAATATTCATTGATTTTTGCCATTGAAAAACATGTTTTTCATATACCAGAAATGTTTGAAGCTACTGACTGAATGAAAGGAGCTGGCATCTCACTCTCTTTGAATCTTCTTTATCATGCTAGGATTAACAGGAAAAAGCAAAAAATTTCAGAATTGCACCTTGCAATGTGGAGATATTACTGTTTGTGCATTTACAATATTCATTGATTTTTGCCATTGAAAAACATGTTTTTCATATACCAGAAATGTTTGAAGCTACTGACTGAATGAAAGGAGCTGGCATCTCACTCTCTTTGAATCTTCTTTATCATGCTAGGATTAGCAGGAAAAAGCTAAAAATTTCAGAATTGCACCGTGCAATGTGGAGATATTACTGTTTGTGCATTTACAATATTCATTGATTTTTGCCATTGAAAAACGTCCAGAAATGTTTGAAGCTACTGACTGAATGAAAGGAGCTGGCATCTCACTCTCTTTGAATCTTCTTTATCATGCTAGGATTAGCAGGAAAAAGCTAAAAATTTCAGAATTGCACCTTGCAATGTGGAGATATTACTGTTTGTGCATTTACAATATTCATTGATTTTTGCCATTGAAAAACATGTTTTTCATATACCAGAAATGTTTGAAGCTACTGACTGAATGAAAGGAGCTGGCATCTCACTCTCTTTGAATCTTCTTTATCATGCTAGGATTAACAGGAAAAAGCAAAAAATTTCAGAATTGCACCTTGCAATGTGGAGATATTACTGTTTGTGCATTTACAATATTCATTGATTTTTGCCATTGAAAAACATGTTTTTCATATACCAGAAATATTTGAAGCTACTGACTGAATGAAAGGAGCTGGCATCTCACTCTCTTTGAATCTTCTTTATCATGCTAGGATTAGCAGGAAAAAGCTAAAAATTTCAGAATTGCACCGTGCAATGTGGAGATATTACTGTTTGTGCATTTACAATATTCATTGATTTTTGCCATTGAAAAACATGTTTTTCATATACCAGAAATGTTTGAAGCTACTGACTGAATGAAAGGAGCTGGCATCTCACTCTCTTTGAATCTTCTTTATCATGCTAGGATTAGCAGGAAAAAGCTAAAAATTTCAGAATTGCACCTTGCAATGTGGAGATATTACTGTTTGTGCATTTACAATATTCATTGATTTTTGCCATTGAAAAACATGTTTTTCATATACCAGAAATGTTTGAAGCTACTGACTGAATGAAAGCAGCTGGCATCTCACTCTCTTTGAATCTTCTTTATCATGCTAGGATTAACAGGAAAAAGCAAAAAATTTCAGAATTGCACCTTGCAATGTGGAGATATTACTGTTTGTGCATTTACAATATTCATTGATTTTTGCCATTGAAAAACGTCCAGAAATGTTTGAAGCTACTGACTGAATGAAAGGAGCTGGCATCTCACTCTCTTTGAATCTTCTTTATCATGCTAGGATTAGCAGGAAAAAGCTAAAAATTTCAGAATTGCACCGTGCAATGTGGAGATATTACTGTTTGTGCATTTACAATATTCATTGATTTTTGCCATTGAAAAACATGTTTTTCATATACCAGAAATGTTTGAAGCTACTGACTGAATGAAAGGAGCTGGCATCTCACTCTCTTTGAATCTTCTTTATCATGCTAGGATTAACAGGAAAAAGCTAAAAATTTCAGAATTGCACCTTGCAATGTGGAGATATTACTGTTTGTGCATTTACAATATTCATTGATTTTTGCCATTGAAAAACATGTTTTTCATATACCAGAAATGTTTGAAGCTACTGACTGAATGAAAGGAGCTGGCATCTCACTCTCTTTGAATCTTCTTTATCATGCTAGGATTAGCAGGAAAAAGCAAAAAATTTCAGAATTGCACCGTGCAATGTGGAGATATTACTGTTTGTGCATTTACAATATTCATTGATTTTTGCCATTGAAAAACGTCCAGAAATGTTTGAAGCTACTGACTGAATGAAAGGAGCTGGCATCTCACTCTCTTTGAATCTTCTTTATCATGCTAGGATTAACAGGAAAAAGCTAAAAATTTCAGAATTGCACCGTGCAATGTGGAGATATTACTGTTTGTGCATTTACAATATTCATTGATTTTTGCCATTGAAAAACGTCCAGAAATGTTTGAAGCTACTGACTGAATGAAAGGAGCTGGCATCTCACTCTCTTTGAATCTTCTTTATCATGCTAGGATTAGCAGGAAAAAGCAAAAAATTTCAGAATTGCACCGTGCAATGTGGAGATATTACTGTTTGTGCATTTACAATATTCATTGATTTTTGCCATTGAAAAACGTCCAGAAATGTTTGAAGCTACTGACTGAATGAAAGGAGCTGGCATCTCACTCTCTTTGAATCTTCTTTATCATGCTAGGATTAGCAGGAAAAAGCAAAAAATTTCAGAATTGCACCGTGCAATGTGGAGATATTACTGTTTGTGCATTTACAATATTCATTGATTTTTGCCATTGAAAAACATGTTTTTCATATACCAGAAATGTTTGAAGCTACTGACTGAATGAAAGGAGCTGGCATCTCACTCTCTTTGAATCTTCTTTATCATGCTAGGATTAACAGGAAAAAGCTAAAAATTTCAGAATTGCACCGTGCAATGTGGAGATATTACTGTTTGTGCATTTACAATATTCATTGATTTTTGCCATTGAAAAACATGTTTTTCATATACCAGAAATGTTTGAAGCTACTGACTGAATGAAAGGAGCTGGCATCTCACTCTCTTTGAATCTTCTTTATCATGCTAGGATTAACAGGAAAAAGCTAAAAATTTCAGAATTGCACCGTGCAATGTGGAGATATTACTGTTTGTGCATTTACAATATTCATTGATTTTTGCCATTGAAAAACATGTTTTACATATACCAGAAATGTTTGAAGCTACTGACTGAATGAAAGGAGCTGGCATCTCACTCTCTTTGAATCTTCTTTATCATGCTAGGATTAGCAGGAAAAAGCTAAAAATTTCAGAATTGCACCTTGCAATGTGGAGATATTACTGTTTGTGCATTTACAATATTCATTGATTTTTGCCATTGAAAAACATGTTTTTCATATACCAGAAATGTTTGAAGCTACTGACTGAATGAAAGGAGCTGGCATCTCACTCTCTTTGAATCTTCTTTATCATGCTAGGATTAGCAGGAAAAAGCTAAAAATTTCAGAATTGCACCTTGCAATGTGGAGATATTACTGTTTGTGCATTTACAATATTCATTGATTTTTGCCATTGAAAAACATGTTTTTCATATACCAGAAATGTTTGAAGCTACTGACTGAATGAAAGGAGCTGGCATCTCACTCTCTTTGAATCTTCTTTATCATGCTAGGATTAACAGGAAAAAGCAAAAAATTTCAGAATTGCACCTTGCAATGTGGAGATATTACTGTTTGTGCATTTACAATATTCATTGATTTTTGCCATTGAAAAACGTCCAGAAATGTTTGAAGCTACTGACTGAATGAAAGGAGCTGGCATCTCACTCTCTTTGAATCTTCTTTATCATGCTAGGATTAGCAGGAAAAAGCAAAAAATTTCAGAATTGCACCGTGCAATGTGGAGATATTACTGTTTGTGCATTTACAATATTCATTGATTTTTGCCATTGAAAAACATGTTTTTCATATACCAGAAATGTTTGAAGCTACAGACTGAATGAAAGGAGCTGGCATCTCACTCTCTTTGAATCTTCTTTATCATGCTAGGATTAGCAGGAAAAAGCTAAAAATTTCAGAATTGCACCGTGCAATGTGGAGATATTACTGTTTGTGCATTTACAATATTCATTGATTTTTGCCATTGAAAAACGTCCAGAAATGTTTGAAGCTACTGACTGAATGAAAGGAGCTGGCATCTCACTCTCTTTGAATCTTCTTTATCATGCTAGGATTAGCAGGAAAAAGCAAAAAATTTCAGAATTGCACCGTGCAATGTGGAGATATTACTGTTTGTGCATTTACAATATTCATTGATTTTTGCCATTGAAAAACATGTTTTTCATATACCAGAAATGTTTGAAGCTACTGACTGAATGAAAGGAGCTGGCATCTCACTCTCTTTGAATCTTCTTTATCATGCTAGGATTAGCAGGAAAAAGCTAAAAATTTCAGAATTGCACCGTGCAATGTGGAGATATTACTGTTTGTGCATTTACAATATTCATTGATTTTTGCCATTGAAAAACGTCCAGAAATGTTTGAAGCTACTGACTGAATGAAAGGAGCTGGCATCTCACTCTCTTTGAATCTTCTTTATCATGCTAGGATTAACAGGAAAAAGCAAAAAATTTCAGAATTGCACCGTGCAATGTGGAGATATTACTGTTTGTGCATTTACAATATTCATTGATTTTTGCCATTGAAAAACATGTTTTTCATATACCAGAAATGTTTGAAGCTACTGACTGAATGAAAGGAGCTGGCATCTCACTCTCTTTGAATCTTCTTTATCATGCTAGGATTAACAGGAAAAAGCTAAAAATTTCAGAATTGCACCGTGCAATGTGGAGATATTACTGTTTGTGCATTTACAATATTCATTGATTTTTGCCATTGAAAAACGTCCAGAAATGTTTGAAGCTACTGACTGAATGAAAGGAGCTGGCATCTCACTCTCTTTGAATCTTCTTTATCATGCTAGGATTAACAGGAAAAAGCTAAAAATTTCAGAATTGCACCTTGCAATGTGGAGATATTACTGTTTGTGCATTTACAATATTCATTGATTTTTGCCATTGAAAAACATGTTTTTCATATACCAGAAATGTTTGAAGCTACTGACTGAATGAAAGGAGCTGGCATCTCACTCTCTTTGAATCTTCTTTATCATGCTAGGATTAACAGGAAAAAGCTAAAAATTTCAGAATTGCACCGTGCAATGTGGAGATATTACTGTTTGTGCATTTACAATATTCATTGATTTTTGCCATTGAAAAACATGTTTTACATATACCAGAAATGTTTGAAGCTACTGACTGAATGAAAGGAGCTGGCATCTCACTCTCTTTGAATCTTCTTTATCATGCTAGGATTAGCAGGAAAAAGCTAAAAATTTCAGAATTGCACCTTGCAATGTGGAGATATTACTGTTTGTGCATTTACAATATTCATTGATTTTTGCCATTGAAAAACATGTTTTTCATATACCAGAAATGTTTGAAGCTACTGACTGAATGAAAGGAGCTGGCATCTCACTCTCTTTGAATCTTCTTTATCATGCTAGGATTAGCAGGAAAAAGCTAAAAATTTCAGAATTGCACCTTGCAATGTGGAGATATTACTGTTTGTGCATTTACAATATTCATTGATTTTTGCCATTGAAAAACATGTTTTTCATATACCAGAAATGTTTGAAGCTACTGACTGAATGAAAGGAGCTGGCATCTCACTCTCTTTGAATCTTCTTTATCATGCTAGGATTAACAGGAAAAAGCAAAAAATTTCAGAATTGCACCTTGCAATGTGGAGATATTACTGTTTGTGCATTTACAATATTCATTGATTTTTGCCATTGAAAAACGTCCAGAAATGTTTGAAGCTACTGACTGAATGAAAGGAGCTGGCATCTCACTCTCTTTGAATCTTCTTTATCATGCTAGGATTAGCAGGAAAAAGCAAAAAATTTCAGAATTGCACCGTGCAATGTGGAGATATTACTGTTTGTGCATTTACAATATTCATTGATTTTTGCCATTGAAAAACATGTTTTTCATATACCAGAAATGTTTGAAGCTACAGACTGAATGAAAGGAGCTGGCATCTCACTCTCTTTGAATCTTCTTTATCATGCTAGGATTAGCAGGAAAAAGCTAAAAATTTCAGAATTGCACCGTGCAATGTGGAGATATTACTGTTTGTGCATTTACAATATTCATTGATTTTTGCCATTGAAAAACGTCCAGAAATGTTTGAAGCTACTGACTGAATGAAAGGAGCTGGCATCTCACTCTCTTTGAATCTTCTTTATCATGCTAGGATTAGCAGGAAAAAGCAAAAAATTTCAGAATTGCACCGTGCAATGTGGAGATATTACTGTTTGTGCATTTACAATATTCATTGATTTTTGCCATTGAAAAACATGTTTTTCATATACCAGAAATGTTTGAAGCTACTGACTGAATGAAAGGAGCTGGCATCTCACTCTCTTTGAATCTTCTTTATCATGCTAGGATTAGCAGGAAAAAGCTAAAAATTTCAGAATTGCACCGTGCAATGTGGAGATATTACTGTTTGTGCATTTACAATATTCATTGATTTTTGCCATTGAAAAACGTCCAGAAATGTTTGAAGCTACTGACTGAATGAAAGGAGCTGGCATCTCACTCTCTTTGAATCTTCTTTATCATGCTAGGATTAACAGGAAAAAGCAAAAAATTTCAGAATTGCACCGTGCAATGTGGAGATATTACTGTTTGTGCATTTACAATATTCATTGATTTTTGCCATTGAAAAACATGTTTTTCATATACCAGAAATGTTTGAAGCTACTGACTGAATGAAAGGAGCTGGCATCTCACTCTCTTTGAATCTTCTTTATCATGCTAGGATTAACAGGAAAAAGCTAAAAATTTCAGAATTGCACCGTGCAATGTGGAGATATTACTGTTTGTGCATTTACAATATTCATTGATTTTTGCCATTGAAAAACGTCCAGAAATGTTTGAAGCTACTGACTGAATGAAAGGAGCTGGCATCTCACTCTCTTTGAATCTTCTTTATCATGCTAGGATTAACAGGAAAAAGCTAAAAATTTCAGAATTGCACCTTGCAATGTGGAGATATTACTGTTTGTGCATTTACAATATTCATTGATTTTTGCCATTGAAAAACGTCCAGAAATGTTTGAAGCTACTGACTGAATGAAAGGAGCTGGCATCTCACTCTCTTTGAATCTTCTTTATCATGCTAGGATTAGCAGGAAAAAGCAAAAAATTTCAGAATTGCACCGTGCAATGTGGAGATATTACTGTTTGTGCATTTACAATATTCATTGATTTTTGCCATTGAAAAACATGTTTTTCATATACCAGAAATGTTTGAAGCTACTGACTGAATGAAAGGAGCTGGCATCTCACTCTCTTTGAATCTTCTTTATCATGCTAGGATTAGCAGGAAAAAGCTAAAAATTTCAGAATTGCACCGTGCAATGTGGAGATATTACTGTTTGTGCATTTACAATATTCATTGATTTTTGCCATTGAAAAACATGTTTTTCATATACCAGAAATGTTTGAAGCTACTGACTGAATGAAAGGAGCTGGCATCTCACTCTCTTTGAATCTTCTTTATCATGCTAGGATTAGCAGGAAAAAGCAAAAAATTTCAGAATTGCACCTTGCAATGTGGAGATATTACTGTTTGTGCATTTACAATATTCATTGATTTTTGCCATTGAAAAACATGTTTTTCATATACCAGAAATGTTTGAAGCTACTGACTGAATGAAAGGAGCTGGCATCTCACTCTCTTTGAATCTTCTTTATCATGCTAGGATTAGCAGGAAAAAGCAAAAAATTTCAGAATTGCACCGTGCAATGTGGAGATATTACTGTTTGTGCATTTACAATATTCATTGATTTTTGCCATTGAAAAACGTCCAGAAATGTTTGAAGCTACTGACTGAATGAAAGGAGCTGGCATCTCACTCTCTTTGAATCTTCTTTATCATGCTAGGATTAACAGGAAAAAGCTAAAAATTTCAGAATTGCACCTTGCAATGTGGAGATATTACTGTTTGTGCATTTACAATATTCATTGATTTTTGCCATTGAAAAACGTCCAGAAATGTTTGAAGCTACTGACTGAATGAAAGGAGCTGGCATCTCACTCTCTTTGAATCTTCTTTATCATGCTAGGATTAACAGGAAAAAGCTAAAAATTTCAGAATTGCACCGTGCAATGTGGAGATATTACTGTTTGTGCATTTACAATATTCATTGATTTTTGCCATTGAAAAACATGTTTTTCATATACCAGAAATGTTTGAAGCTACTGACTGAATGAAAGGAGCTGGCATCTCACTCTCTTTGAATCTTCTTTATCATGCTAGGATTAACAGGAAAAAGCTAAAAATTTCAGAATTGCACCGTGCAATGTGGAGATATTACTGTTTGTGCATTTACAATATTCATTGATTTTTGCCATTGAAAAACATGTTTTTCATATACCAGAAATGTTTGAAGCTACTGACTGAATGAAAGGAGCTGGCATCTCACTCTCTTTGAATCTTCTTTATCATGCTAGGATTAGCAGGAAAAAGCTAAAAATTTCAGAATTGCACCGTGCAATGTGGAGATATTACTGTTTGTGCATTGACAATATTCATTGATTTTTGCCATTGAAAAACATGTTTTTCATATACCAGAAATGTTTGAAGCTACTGACTGAATGAAAGGAGCTGGCATCTCACTCTCTTTGAATCTTCTTTATCATGCTAGGATTAGCAGGAAAAAGCAAAAAATTTCAGAATTGCACCGTGCAATGTGGAGATATTACTGTTTGTGCATTTACAATATTCATTGATTTTTGCCATTGAAAAACATGTTTTTCATATACCAGAAATGTTTGAAGCTACTGACTGAATGAAAGGAGCTGGCATCTCACTCTCTTTGAATCTTCTTTATCATGCTAGGATTAGCAGGAAAAAGCAAAAAATTTCAGAATTGCACCTTGCAATGTGGAGATATTACTGTTTGTGCATTTACAATATTCATTGATTTTTGCCATTGAAAAACGTCCAGAAATGTTTGAAGCTACTGACTGAATGAAAGGAGCTGGCATCTCACTCTCTTTGAATCTTCTTTATCATGCTAGGATTAACAGGAAAAAGCTAAAAATTTCAGAATTGCACCGTGCAATGTGGAGATATTACTGTTTGTGCATTTACAATATTCATTGATTTTTGCCATTGAAAAACATGTTTTTCATATACCAGAAATGTTTGAAGCTACTGACTGAATGAAAGGAGCTGGCATCTCACTCTCTTTGAATCTTCTTTATCATGCTAGGATTAGCAGGAAAAAGCTAAAAATTTCAGAATTGCACCTTGCAATGTGGAGATATTACTGTTTGTGCATTTACAATATTCATTGATTTTTGCCATTGAAAAACATGTTTTTCATATACCAGAAATGTTTGAAGCTACTGACTGAATGAAAGGAGCTGGCATCTCACTCTCTTTGAATCTTCTTTATCATGCTAGGATTAGCAGGAAAAAGCTAAAAATTTCAGAATTGCACCGTGCAATGTGGAGATATTACTGTTTGTGCATTTACAATATTTATTGATTTTTGCCATTGAAAAACATGTTTTTCATATACCAGAAATGTTTGAAGCTACTGACTGAATGAAAGGAGCTGGCATCTCACTCTCTTTGAATCTTCTTTATCATGCTAGGATTAGCAGGAAAAAGCTAAAAATTTCAGAATTGCACCTTGCAATGTGGAGATATTACTGTTTGCGCATTTACAATATTCATTGATTTTTGCCATTGAAAAACGTCCAGAAATGTTTGAAGCTACTGACTGAATGAAAGGAGCTGGCATCTCACTCTCTTTGAATCTTCTTTATCATGCTAGGATTAACAGGAAAAAGCTAAAAATTTCAGAATTGCACCGTGCAATGTGGAGATATTACTGTTTGTGCATTTACAATATTCATTGATTTTTGCCATTGAAAAACGTCCAGAAATGTTTGAAGCTACTGACTGAATGAAAGGAGCTGGCATCTCACTCTCTTTGAATCTTCTTTATCATGCTAGGATTAACAGGAAAAAGCTAAAAATTTCAGAATTGCACCTTGCAATGTGGAGATATTACTGTTTGTGCATTTACAATATTCATTGATTTTTGCCATTGAAAAACGTCCAGAAATGTTTGAAGCTACTGACTGAATGAAAGGAGCTGGCATCTCACTCTCTTTGAATCTTCTTTATCATGCTAGGATTAGCAGGAAAAAGCTAAAAATTTCAGAATTGCACCGTGCAATGTGGAGATATTACTGTTTGTGCATTTACAATATTCATTGATTTTTGCCATTGAAAAACGTCCAGAAATGTTTGAAGCTACTGACTGAATGAAAGGAGCTGGCATCTCACTCTCTTTGAATCTTCTTTATCATGCTAGGATTAACAGGAAAAAGCTAAAAATTTCAGAATTGCACCTTGCAATGTGGAGATATTACTGTTTGTGCATTTACAATATTCATTGATTTTTGCCATTGAAAAACGTCCAGAAATGTTTGAAGCTACTGACTGAATGAAAGGAGCTGGCATCTCACTCTCTTTGAATCTTCTTTATCATGCTAGGATTAACAGGAAAAAGCTAAAAATTTCAGAATTGCACCTTGCAATGTGGAGATATTACTGTTTGTGCATTTACAATATTCATTGATTTTTGCCATTGAAAAACGTCCAGAAATGTTTGAAGCTACTGACTGAATGAAAGGAGCTGGCATCTCACTCTCTTTGAATCTTCTTTATCATGCTAGGATTAGCAGGAAAAAGCAAAAAATTTCAGAATTGCACCGTGCAATGTGGAGATATTACTGTTTGTGCATTTACAATATTCATTGATTTTTGCCATTGAAAAACATGTTTTTCATATACCAGAAATGTTTGAAGCTACTGACTGAATGAAAGGAGCTGGCATCTCACTCTCTTTGAATCTTCTTTATCATGCTAGGATTAGCAGGAAAAAGCTAAAAATTTCAGAATTGCACCGTGCAATGTGGAGATATTACTGTTTGTGCATTTACAATATTCATTGATTTTTGCCATTGAAAAACATGTTTTTCATATACCAGAAATGTTTGAAGCTACTGACTGAATGAAAGGAGCTGGCATCTCACTCTCTTTGAATCTTCTTTATCATGCTAGGATTAGCAGGAAAAAGCAAAAAATTTCAGAATTGCACCTTGCAATGTGGAGATATTACTGTTTGTGCATTTACAATATTCATTGATTTTTGCCATTGAAAAACGTCCAGAAATGTTTGAAGCTACTGACTGAATGAAAGGAGCTGGCATCTCACTCTCTTTGAATCTTCTTTATCATGCTAGGATTAACAGGAAAAAGCTAAAAATTTCAGAATTGCACCGTGCAATGTGGAGATATTACTGTTTGTGCATTTACAATATTCATTGATTTTTGCCATTGAAAAACGTCCAGAAATGTTTGAAGCTACTGACTGAATGAAAGGAGCTGGCATCTCACTCTCTTTGAATCTTCTTTATCATGCTAGGATTAACAGGAAAAAGCTAAAAATTTCAGAATTGCACCTTGCAATGTGGAGATATTACTGTTTGTGCATTTACAATATTCATTGATTTTTGCCATTGAAAAACGTCCAGAAATGTTTGAAGCTACTGACTGAATGAAAGGAGCTGGCATCTCACTCTCTTTGAATCTTCTTTATCATGCTAGGATTAGCAGGAAAAAGCTAAAAATTTCAGAATTGCACCGTGCAATGTGGAGATATTACTGTTTGTGCATTTACAATATTCATTGATTTTTGCCATTGAAAAACGTCCAGAAATGTTTGAAGCTACTGACTGAATGAAAGGAGCTGGCATCTCACTCTCTTTGAATCTTCTTTATCATGCTAGGATTAACAGGAAAAAGCTAAAAATTTCAGAATTGCACCTTGCAATGTGGAGATATTACTGTTTGTGCATTTACAATATTCATTGATTTTTGCCATTGAAAAACGTCCAGAAATGTTTGAAGCTACTGACTGAATGAAAGGAGCTGGCATCTCACTCTCTTTGAATCTTCTTTATCATGCTAGGATTAACAGGAAAAAGCTAAAAATTTCAGAATTGCACCTTGCAATGTGGAGATATTACTGTTTGTGCATTTACAATATTCATTGATTTTTGCCATTGAAAAACGTCCAGAAATGTTTGAAGCTACTGACTGAATGAAAGGAGCTGGCATCTCACTCTCTTTGAATCTTCTTTATCATGCTAGGATTAGCAGGAAAAAGCAAAAAATTTCAGAATTGCACCGTGCAATGTGGAGATATTACTGTTTGTGCATTTACAATATTCATTGATTTTTGCCATTGAAAAACATGTTTTTCATATACCAGAAATGTTTGAAGCTACTGACTGAATGAAAGGAGCTGGCATCTCACTCTCTTTGAATCTTCTTTATCATGCTAGGATTAGCAGGAAAAAGCTAAAAATTTCAGAATTGCACCGTGCAATGTGGAGATATTACTGTTTGTGCATTTACAATATTCATTGATTTTTGCCATTGAAAAACATGTTTTTCATATACCAGAAATGTTTGAAGCTACTGACTGAATGAAAGGAGCTGGCATCTCACTCTCTTTGAATCTTCTTTATCATGCTAGGATTAGCAGGAAAAAGCAAAAAATTTCAGAATTGCACCTTGCAATGTGGAGATATTACTGTTTGTGCATTTACAATATTCATTGATTTTTGCCATTGAAAAACATGTTTTTCATATACCAGAAATGTTTGAAGCTACTGACTGAATGAAAGGAGCTGGCATCTCACTCTCTTTGAATCTTCTTTATCATGCTAGGATTAGCAGGAAAAAGCAAAAAATTTCAGAATTGCACCGTGCAATGTGGAGATATTACTGTTTGTGCATTTACAATATTCATTGATTTTTGCCATTGAAAAACGTCCAGAAATGTTTGAAGCTACTGACTGAATGAAAGGAGCTGGCATCTCACTCTCTTTGAATCTTCTTTATCATGCTAGGATTAGCAGGAAAAAGCAAAAAATTTCAGAATTGCACCGTGCAATGTGGAGATATTACTGTTTGTGCATTTACAATATTCATTGATTTTTGCCATTGAAAAACATGTTTTTCATATACCAGAAAAGTTTGAAGCTACTGACTGAATGAAAGGAGCTGGCATCTCACTCTCTTTGAATCTTCTTTATCATGCTAGGATTAGCAGGAAAAAGCAAAAAATTTCAGAATTGCACCGTGCAATGTGGAGATATTACTGTTTGTGCATTTACAATATTCATTGATTTTTGCCATTGAAAAACGTCCAGAAATGTTTGAAGCTACTGACTGAATGAAAGGAGCTGGCATCTCACTCTCTTTGAATCTTCTTTATCATGCTAGGATTAGCAGGAAAAAGCAAAAAATTTCAGAATTGCACCGTGCAATGTGGAGATATTACTGTTTGTGCATTTACAATATTCATTGATTTTTGCCATTGAAAAACATGTTTTTCATATACCAGAAATGTTTGAAGCTACTGACTGAATGAAAGGAGCTGGCATCTCACTCTCTTTGAATCTTCTTTATCATGCTAGGATTAACAGGAAAAAGCAAAAAATTTCAGAATTGCACCGTGCAATGTGGAGATATTACTGTTTGTGCATTTACAATATTCATTGATTTTTGCCATTGAAAAACGTCCAGAAATGTTTGAAGCTACTGACTGAATGAAAGGAGCTGGCATCTCACTCTCTTTGAATCTTCTTTATCATGCTAGGATTAACAGGAAAAAGCTAAAAATTTCAGAATTGCACCGTGCAATGTGGAGATATTACTGTTTGTGCATTTACAATATTCATTGATTTTTGCCATTGAAAAACATGTTTTTCATATACCAGAAATGTTTGAAGCTACTGACTGAATGAAAGGAGCTGGCATCTCACTCTCTTTGAATCTTCTTTATCATGCTAGGATTAACAGGAAAAAGCTAAAAATTTCAGAATTGCACCTTGCAATGTGGAGATATTACTGTTTGTGCATTTACAATATTCATTGATTTTTGCCATTGAAAAACATGTTTTTCATATACCAGAAATGTTTGAAGCTACTGACTGAATGAAAGGAGCTGGCATCTCACTCTCTTTGAATCTTCTTTATCATGCTAGGATTAACAGGAAAAAGCTAAAAATTTCAGAATTGCACCGTGCAATGTGGAGATATTACTGTTTGTGCATTTACAATATTCATTGATTTTTGCCATTGAAAAACATGTTTTTCATATACCAGAAATGTTTGAAGCTACTGACTGAATGAAAGGAGCTGGCATCTCACTCTCTTTGAATCTTCTTTATCATGCTAGGATTAACAGGAAAAAGCAAAAAATTTCAGAATTGCACCTTGCAATGTGGAGATATTACTGTTTGTGCATTTACAATATTCATTGATTTTTGCCATTGAAAAACATGTTTTTCATATACCAGAAATGTTTGAAGCTACTGACTGAATGAAAGGAGCTGGCATCTCACTCTCTTTGAATCTTCTTTATCATGCTAGGATTAGCAGGAAAAAGCAAAAAATTTCAGAATTGCACCGTGCAATGTGGAGATATTACTGTTTGTGCATTTACAATATTCATTGATTTTTGCCATTGAAAAACGTCCAGAAATGTTTGAAGCTACTGACTGAATGAAAGGAGCTGGCATCTCACTCTCTTTGAATCTTCTTTATCATGCTAGGATTAACAGGAAAAAGCTAAAAATTTCAGAATTGCACCGTGCAATGGGGAGATATTACTGTTTGTGCATTTACAATATTCATTGATTTTTGCCATTGAAAAACATGTTTTTCATATACCAGAAATGTTTGAAGCTACTGACTGAATGAAAGGAGCTGGCATCTCACTCTCTTTGAATCTTCTTTATCATGCTAGGATTAGCAGGAAAAAGCAAAAAATTTCAGAATTGCACCGTGCAATGTGGAGATATTACTGTTTGTGCATTTACAATATTCATTGATTTTTGCCATTGAAAAACATGTTTTTCATATACCAGAAATGTTTGAAGCTACTGACTGAATGAAAGGAGCTGGCATCTCACTCTCTTTGAATCTTCTTTATCATGCTAGGATTAACAGGAAAAAGCTAAAAATTTCAGAATTGCACCGTGCAATGTGGAGATATTACTGTTTGTGCATTTACAATATTCATTGATTTTTGCCATTGAAAAACGTTTTTCATATACCAGAAATGTTTGAAGCTACTGACTGAATGAAAGGAGCTGGCATCTCACTCTCTTTGAATCTTCTTTATCATGCTAGGATTAACAGGAAAAAGCAAAAAATTTCAGAATTGCACCGTGCAATGTGGAGATATTACTGTTTGTGCATTTACAATATTCATTGATTTTTGCCATTGAAAAACATGTTTTTCATATACCAGAAATGTTTGAAGCTACTGACTGAATGAAAGGAGCTGGCATCTCACTCTCTTTGAATCTTCTTTATCATGCTAGGATTAGCAGGAAAAAGCAAAAAATTTCAGAATTGCACCGTGCAATGTGGAGATATTACTGTTTGTGCATTTACAATATTCATTGATTTTTGCCATTGAAAAACATGTTTTTCATATACCAGAAATGTTTGAAGCTACTGACTGAATGAAAGGAGCTGGCATCTCACTCTCTTTGAATCTTCTTTATCATGCTAGGATTAACAGGAAAAAGCTAAAAATTTCAGAATTGCACCGTGCAATGTGGAGATATTACTGTTTGTGCATTTACAATATTCATTGATTTTTGCCATTGAAAAACATGTTTTTCATATACCAGAAATGTTTGAAGCTACTGACTGAATGAAAGGAGCTGGCATCTCACTCTCTTTGAATCTTCTTTATCATGCTAGGATTAGCAGGAAAAAGCAAAAAATTTCAGAATTGCACCTTGCAATGTGGAGATATTACTGTTTGTGCATTTACAATATTCATTGATTTTTGCCATTGAAAAACGTCCAGAAATGTTTGAAGCTACTGACTGAATGAAAGGAGCTGGCATCTCACTCTCTTTGAATCTTCTTTATCATGCTAGGATTAACAGGAAAAAGCTAAAAATTTCAGAATTGCACCTTGCAATGTGGAGATATTACTGTTTGTGCATTTACAATATTCATTGATTTTTGCCATTGAAAAACATGTTTTTCATATACCAGAAATGTTTGAAGCTACTGACTGAATGAAAGGAGCTGGCATCTCACTCTCTTTGAATCTTCTTTATCATGCTAGGATTAGCAGGAAAAAGCAAAAAATTTCAGAATTGCACCTTGCAATGTGGAGATATTACTGTTTGTGCATTTACAATATTCATTGATTTTTGCCATTGAAAAACATGTTTTTCATATACCAGAAATGTTTGAAGCTACTGACTGAATGAAAGGAGCTGGCATCTCACTCTCTTTGAATCTTCTTTATCATGCTAGGATTAACAGGAAAAAGCTAAAAATTTCAGAATTGCACCGTGCAATGTGGAGATATTACTGTTTGTGCATTTACAATATTCATTGATTTTTGCCATTGAAAAACATGTTTTTCATATACCAGAAATGTTTGAAGCTACTGACTGAATGAAAGGAGCTGGCATCTCACTCTCTTTGAATCTTCTTTATCATGCTAGGATTAACAGGAAAAAGCTAAAAATTTCAGAATTGCACCGTGCAATGTGGAGATATTACTGTTTGTGCATTTACAATATTCATTGATTTTTGCCATTGAAAAACATGTTTTTCATATACCAGAAATGTTTGAAGCTACTGACTGAATGAAAGGAGCTGGCATCTCACTCTCTTTGAATCTTCTTTATCATGCTAGGATTAGCAGGAAAAAGCTAAAAATTTCAGAATTGCACCTTGCAATGTGGAGATATTACTGTTTGTGCATTTACAATATTCATTGATTTTTGCCATTGAAAAACGTCCAGAAATGTTTGAAGCTACTGACTGAATGAAAGGAGCTGGCATCTCACTCTCTTTGAATCTTCTTTATCATGCTAGGATTAACAGGAAAAAGCTAAAAATTTCAGAATTGCACCTTGCAATGTGGAGATATTACTGTTTGTGCATTTACAATATTCATTGATTTTTGCCATTGAAAAACATGTTTTTCATATACCAGAAATGTTTGAAGCTACTGACTGAATGAAAGGAGCTGGCATCTCACTCTCTTTGAATCTTCTTTATCATGCTAGGATTAGCAGGAAAAAGCAAAAAATTTCAGAATTGCACCGTGCAATGTGGAGATATTACTGTTTGTGCATTTACAATATTCATTGATTTTTGCCATTGAAAAACATGTTTTTCATATACCAGAAATGTTTGAAGCTACTGACTGAATGAAAGGAGCTGGCATATCACTCTCTTTGAATCTTCTTTATCATGCTAGGATTAACAGGAAAAAGCTAAAAATTTCAGAATTGCACCTTGCAATGTGGAGATATTACTGTTTGTGCATTTACAATATTCATTGATTTTTGCCATTGAAAAACGTCCAGAAATGTTTGAAGCTACTGACTGAATGAAAGGAGCTGGCATCTCACTCTCTTTGAATCTTCTTTATCATGCTAGGATTAACAGGAAAAAGCTAAAAATTTCAGAATTGCACCGTGCAATGTGGAGATATTACTGTTTGTGCATTTACAATATTCATTGATTTTTGCCATTGAAAAACATGTTTTTCATATACCAGAAATGTTTGAAGCTACTGACTGAATGAAAGGAGCTGGCATCTCACTCTCTTTGAATCTTCTTTATCATGCTAGGATTAACAGGAAAAAGCTAAAAATTTCAGAATTGCACCGTGCAATGTGGAGATATTACTGTTTGTGCATTTACAATATTCATTGATTTTTGCCATTGAAAAACATGTTTTTCATATACCAGAAATGTTTGAAGCTACTGACTGAATGAAAGGAGCTGGCATCTCACTCTCTTTGAATCTTCTTTATCATGCTAGGATTAGCAGGAAAAAGCTAAAAATTTCAGAATTGCACCTTGCAATGTGGAGATATTACTGTTTGTGCATTTACAATATTCATTGATTTTTGCCATTGAAAAACGTCCAGAAATGTTTGAAGCTACTGACTGAATGAAAAGAGCTGGCATCTCACTCTCTTTGAATCTTCTTTATCATGCTAGGATTAACAGGAAAAAGCTAAAAATTTCAGAATTGCACCTTGCAATGTGGAGATATTACTGTTTGTGCATTTACAATATTCATTGATTTTTGCCATTGAAAAACATGTTTTTCATATACCAGAAATGTTTGAAGCTACTGACTGAATGAAAGGAGCTGGCATCTCACTCTCTTTGAATCTTCTTTATCATGCTAGGATTAGCAGGAAAAAGCAAAAAATTTCAGAATTGCACCGTGCAATGTGGAGATATTACTGTTTGTGCATTTACAATATTCATTGATTTTTGCCATTGAAAAACATGTTTTTCATATACCAGAAATGTTTGAAGCTACTGACTGAATGAAAGGAGCTGGCATCTCACTCTCTTTGAATCTTCTTTATCATGCTAGGATTAACAGGAAAAAGCTAAAAATTTCAGAATTGCACCTTGCAATGTGGAGATATTACTGTTTGTGCATTTACAATATTCATTGATTTTTGCCATTGAAAAACGTCCAGAAATGTTTGAAGCTACTGACTGAATGAAAGGAGCTGGCATCTCACTCTCTTTGAATCTTCTTTATCATGCTAGGATTAACAGGAAAAAGCTAAAAATTTCAGAATTGCACCGTGCAATGTGGAGATATTACTGTTTGTGCATTTACAATATTCATTGATTTTTGCCATTGAAAAACATGTTTTTCATATACCAGAAATGTTTGAAGCTACTGACTGAATGAAAGGAGCTGGCATCTCACTCTCTTTGAATCTTCTTTATCATGCTAGGATTAGCAGGAAAAAGCAAAAAATTTCAGAATTGCACCGTGCAATGTGGAGATATTACTGTTTGTGCATTTACAATATTCATTGATTTTTGCCATTGAAAAACATGTTTTTCATATACCAGAAATGTTTGAAGCTACTGACTGAATGAAAGGAGCTGGCATCTCACTCTCTTTGAATCTTCTTTATCATGCTAGGATTAACAGGAAAAAGCTAAAAATTTCAGAATTGCACCGTGCAATGTGGAGATATTACTGTTTGTGCATTTACAATATTCATTGATTTTTGCCATTGAAAAACATGTTTTTCATATACCAGAAATGTTTGAAGCTACTGACTGAATGAAAGGAGCTGGCATCTCACTCTCTTTGAATCTTCTTTATCATGCTAGGATTAGCAGGAAAAAGCAAAAAATTTCAGAATTGCACCTTGCAATGTGGAGATATTACTGTTTGTGCATTTACAATATTCATTGATTTTTGCCATTGAAAAACATGTTTTTCATATACCAGAAATGTTTGAAGCTACTGACTGAATGAAAGGAGCTGGCATCTCACTCTCTTTGAATCTTCTTTATCATGCTAGGATTAGCAGGAAAAAGCAAAAAATTTCAGAATTGCACCGTGCAATGTGGAGATATTACTGTTTGTGCATTTACAATATTCATTGATTTTTGCCATTGAAAAACATGTTTTTCATATACCAGAAATGTTTGAAGCTACTGACTGAATGAAAGGAGCTGGCATCTCACTCTCTTTGAATCTTCTTTATCATGCTAGGATTAGCAGGAAAAAGCAAAAAATTTCAGAATTGCACCGTGCAATGTGGAGATATTACTGTTTGTGCATTTACAATATTCATTGATTTTTGCCATTGAAAAACATGTTTTTCATATACCAGAAATGTTTGAAGCTACTGACTGAATGAAAGGAGCTGGCATCTCACTCTCTTTGAATCTTCTTTATCATGCTAGGATTAACAGGAAAAAGCTAAAAATTTCAGAATTGCACCTTGCAATGTGGAGATATTACTGTTTGTGCATTTACAATATTCATTGATTTTTGCCATTGAAAAACGTCCAGAAATGTTTGAAGCTACTGACTGAATGAAAGGAGCTGGCATCTCACTCTCTTTGAATCTTCTTTATCATGCTAGGATTAACAGGAAAAAGCTAAAAATTTCAGAATTGCACCGTGCAATGTGGAGATATTACTGTTTGTGCATTTACAATATTCATTGATTTTTGCCATTGAAAAACATGTTTTTCATATACCAGAAATGTTTGAAGCTACTGACTGAATGAAAGGAGCTGGCATCTCACTCTCTTTGAATCTTCTTTATCATGCTAGGATTAACAGGAAAAAGCTAAAAATTTCAGAATTGCACCGTGCAATGTGGAGATATTACTGTTTGTGCATTTACAATATTCATTGATTTTTGCCATTGAAAAACATGTTTTTCATATACCAGAAATGTTTGAAGCTACTGACTGAATGAAAGGAGCTGGCATCTCACTCTCTTTGAATCTTCTTTATCATGCTAGGATTAGCAGGAAAAAGCTAAAAATTTCAGAATTGCACCTTGCAATGTGGAGATATTACTGTTTGTGCATTTACAATATTCATTGATTTTTGCCATTGAAAAACGTCCAGAAATGTTTGAAGCTACTGACTGAATGAAAGGAGTTGGCATCTCACTCTCTTTGAATCTTCTTTATCATGCTAGGATTAACAGGAAAAAGCTAAAAATTTCAGAATTGCACCTTGCAATGTGGAGATATTACTGTTTGTGCATTTACAATATTCATTGATTTTTGCCATTGAAAAACATGTTTTTCATATACCAGAAATGTTTGAAGCTACTGACTGAATGAAAGGAGCTGGCATCTCACTCTCTTTGAATCTTCTTTATCATGCTAGGATTAGCAGGAAAAAGCAAAAAATTTCAGAATTGCACCGTGCAATGTGGAGATATTACTGTTTGTGCATTTACAATATTCATTGATTTTTGCCATTGAAAAACATGTTTTTCATATACCAGAAATGTTTGAAGCTACTGACTGAATGAAAGGAGCTGGCATCTCACTCTCTTTGAATCTTCTTTATCATGCTAGGATTAACAGGAAAAAGCTAAAAATTTCAGAATTGCACCTTGCAATGTGGAGATATTACTGTTTGTGCATTTACAATATTCATTGATTTTTGCCATTGAAAAACGTCCAGAAATGTTTGAAGCTACTGACTGAATGAAAGGAGCTGGCATCTCACTCTCTTTGAATCTTCTTTATCATGCTAGGATTAACAGGAAAAAGCTAAAAATTTCAGAATTGCACCGTGCAATGTGGAGATATTACTGTTTGTGCATTTACAATATTCATTGATTTTTGCCATTGAAAAACATGTTTTTCATATACCAGAAATGTTTGAAGCTACTGACTGAATGAAAGGAGCTGGCATCTCACTCTCTTTGAATCTTCTTTATCATGCTAGGATTAGCAGGAAAAAGCAAAAAATTTCAGAATTGCACCGTGCAATGTGGAGATATTACTGTTTGTGCATTTACAATATTCATTGATTTTTGCCATTGAAAAACATGTTTTTCATATACCAGAAATGTTTGAAGCTACTGACTGAATGAAAGGAGCTGGCATCTCACTCTCTTTGAATCTTCTTTATCATGCTAGGATTAACAGGAAAAAGCTAAAAATTTCAGAATTGCACCGTGCAATGTGGAGATATTACTGTTTGTGCATTTACAATATTCATTGATTTTTGCCATTGAAAAACATGTTTTTCATATACCAGAAATGTTTGAAGCTACTGACTGAATGAAAGGAGCTGGCATCTCACTCTCTTTGAATCTTCTTTATCATGCTAGGATTAGCAGGAAAAAGCAAAAAATTTCAGAATTGCACCTTGCAATGTGGAGATATTACTGTTTGTGCATTTACAATATTCATTGATTTTTGCCATTGAAAAACATGTTTTTCATATACCAGAAATGTTTGAAGCTACTGACTGAATGAAAGGAGCTGGCATCTCACTCTCTTTGAATCTTCTTTATCATGCTAGGATTAACAGGAAAAAGCAAAAAATTTCAGAATTGCACCTTGCAATGTGGAGATATTACTGTTTGTGCATTTACAATATTCATTGATTTTTGCCATTGAAAAACGTCCAGAAATGTTTGAAGCTACTGACTGAATGAAAGGAGCTGGCATCTCACTCTCTTTGAATCTTCTTTATCATGCTAGGATTAGCAGGAAAAAGCAAAAAATTTCAGAATTGCACCGTGCAATGTGGAGATATTACTGTTTGTGCATTTACAATATTCATTGATTTTTGCCATTGAAAAACATGTTTTTCATATACCAGAAATGTTTGAAGCTACTGACTGAATGAAAGGAGCTGGCATCTCACTCTCTTTGAATCTTCTTTATCATGCTAGGATTAACAGGAAAAAGCTAAAAATTTCAGAATTGCACCTTGCAATGTGGAGATATTACTGTTTGTGCATTTACAATATTCATTGATTTTTGCCATTGAAAAACATGTTTTTCATATACCAGAAATGTTTGAAGCTACTGACTGAATGAAAGGAGCTGGCATCTCACTCTCTTTGAATCTTCTTTATCATGCTAGGATTAGCAGGAAAAAGCAAAAAATTTCAGAATTGCACCGTGCAATGTGGAGATATTACTGTTTGTGCATTTACAATATTCATTGATTTTTGCCATTGAAAAACATGTTTTTCATATACCAGAAATGTTTGAAGCTACTGACTGAATGAAAGGAGCTGGCATCTCACTCTCTTTGAATCTTCTTTATCATGCTAGGATTAACAGGAAAAAGCTAAAAATTTCAGAATTGCACCTTGCAATGTGGAGATATTACTGTTTGTGCATTTACAATATTCATTGATTTTTGCCATTGAAAAACATGTTTTTCATATACCAGAAATGTTTGAAGCTACTGACTGAATGAAAGGAGCTGGCATCTCACTCTCTTTGAATCTTCTTTATCATGCTAGGATTAACAGGAAAAAGCAAAAAATTTCAGAATTGCACCTTGCAATGTGGAGATATTACTGTTTGTGCATTTACAATATTCATTGATTTTTGCCATTGAAAAACATGTTTTTCATATACCAGAAATGTTTGAAGCTACTGACTGAATGAAAGGAGCTGGCATCTCACTCTCTTTGAATCTTCTTTATCATGCTAGGATTAACAGGAAAAAGCTAAAAATTTCAGAATTGCACCGTGCAATGTGGAGATATTACTGTTTGTGCATTTACAATATTCATTGATTTTTCCCATTGAAAAACGTCCAGAAATGTTTGAAGCTACTGACTGAATGAAAGGAGCTGGCATCTCACTCTCTTTGAATCTTCTTTATCATGCTAGGATTAACAGGAAAAAGCTAAAAATTTCAGAATTGCACCTTGCAATGTGGAGATATTACTGTTTGTGCATTTACAATATTCATTGATTTTTGCCATTGAAAAACGTCCAGAAATGTTTGAAGCTACTGACTGAATGAAAGGAGCTGGCATCTCACTCTCTTTGAATCTTCTTTATCATGCTAGGATTAGCAGGAAAAAGCAAAAAATTTCAGAATTGCACCGTGCAATGTGGAGATATTACTGTTTGTGCATTTACAATATTCATTGATTTTTGCCATTGAAAAACATGTTTTTCATATACCAGAAATGTTTGAAGCTACTGACTGAATGAAAGGAGCTGGCATCTCACTCTCTTTGAATCTTCTTTATCATGCTAGGATTAGCAGGAAAAAGCTAAAAATTTCAGAATTGCACCGTGCAATGTGGAGATATTACTGTTTGTGCATTTACAATATTCATTGATTTTTGCCATTGAAAAACATGTTTTTCATATACCAGAAATGTTTGAAGCTACTGACTGAATGAAAGGAGCTGGCATCTCACTCTCTTTGAATCTTCTTTATCATGCTAGGATTAGCAGGAAAAAGCAAAAAATTTCAGAATTGCACCGTGCAATGTGGAGATATTACTGTTTGTGCATTTACAATATTCATTGATTTTTGCCATTGAAAAACATGTTTTTCATATACCAGAAATGTTTGAAGCTACTGACTGAATGAAAGGAGCTGGCATCTCACTCTCTTTGAATCTTCTTTATCATGCTAGGATTAGCAGGAAAAAGCTAAAAATTTCAGAATTGCACCTTGCAATGTGGAGATATTACTGTTTGTGCATTTACAATATTCATTGATTTTTGCCATTGAAAAACGTCCAGAAATGTTTGAAGCTACTGACTGAATGAAAGGAGCTGGCATCTCACTCTCTTTGAATCTTCTTTATCATGCTAGGATTAACAGGAAAAAGCTAAAAATTTCAGAATTGCACCTTGCAATGTGGAGATATTACTGTTTGTGCATTTACAATATTCATTGATTTTTGCCATTGAAAAACATGTTTTTCATATACCAGAAATGTTTGAAGCTACTGACTGAATGAAAGGAGCTGGCATCTCACTCGCTTTGAATCTTCTTTATCATGCTAGGATTAGCAGGAAAAAGCAAAAAATTTCAGAATTGCACCGTGCAATGTGGAGATATTACTGTTTGTGCATTTACAATATTCATTGATTTTTGCCATTGAAAAACATGTTTTTCATATACCAGAAATGTTTGAAGCTACTGACTGAATGAAAGGAGCTGGCATCTCACTCTCTTTGAATCTTCTTTATCATGCTAGGATTAACAGGAAAAAGCTAAAAATTTCAGAATTGCACCTTGCAATGTGGAGATATTACTGTTTGTGCATTTACAATATTCATTGATTTTTGCCATTGAAAAACGTCCAGAAATGTTTGAAGCTACTGACTGAATGAAAGGAGCTGGCATCTCACTCTCTTTGAATCTTCTTTATCATGCTAGGATTAACAGGAAAAAGCTAAAAATTTCAGAATTGCACCGTGCAATGTGGAGATATTACTGTTTGTGCATTTACAATATTCATTGATTTTTGCCATTGAAAAACATGTTTTTCATATACCAGAAATGTTTGAAGCTACTGACTGAATGAAAGGAGCTGGCATCTCACTCTCTTTGAATCTTCTTTATCATGCTAGGATTAGCAGGAAAAAGCAAAAAATTTCAGAATTGCACCGTGCAATGTGGAGATATTACTGTTTGTGCATTTACAATATTCATTGATTTTTGCCATTGAAAAACATGTTTTTCATATACCAGAAATGTTTGAAGCTACTGACTGAATGAAAGGAGCTGGCATCTCACTCTCTTTGAATCTTCTTTATCATGCTAGGATTAACAGGAAAAAGCTAAAAATTTCAGAATTGCACCGTGCAATGTGGAGATATTACTGTTTGTGCATTTACAATATTCATTGATTTTTGCCATTGAAAAACATGTTTTTCATATACCAGAAATGTTTGAAGCTACTGACTGAATGAAAGGAGCTGGCATCTCACTCTCTTTGAATCTTCTTTATCATGCTAGGATTAGCAGGAAAAAGCAAAAAATTTCAGAATTGCACCTTGCAATGTGGAGATATTACTGTTTGTGCATTTACAATATTCATTGATTTTTGCCATTGAAAAACATGTTTTTCATATACCAGAAATGTTTGAAGCTACTGACTGAATGAAAGGAGCTGGCATCTCACTCTCTTTGAATCTTCTTTATCATGCTAGGATTAACAGGAAAAAGCAAAAAATTTCAGAATTGCACCTTGCAATGTGGAGATATTACTGTTTGTGCATTTACAATATTCATTGATTTTTGCCATTGAAAAACGTCCAGAAATGTTTGAAGCTACTGACTGAATGAAAGGAGCTGGCATCTCACTCTCTTTGAATCTTCTTTATCATGCTAGGATTAGCAGGAAAAAGCAAAAAATTTCAGAATTGCACCGTGCAATGTGGAGATATTACTGTTTGTGCATTTACAATATTCATTGATTTTTGCCATTGAAAAACATGTTTTTCATATACCAGAAATGTTTGAAGCTACTGACTGAATGAAAGGAGCTGGCATCTCACTCTCTTTGAATCTTCTTTATCATGCTAGGATTAACAGGAAAAAGCTAAAAATTTCAGAATTGCACCTTGCAATGTGGAGATATTACTGTTTGTGCATTTACAATATTCATTGATTTTTGCCATTGAAAAACATGTTTTTCATATACCAGAAATGTTTGAAGCTACTGACTGAATGAAAGGAGCTGGCATCTCACTCTCTTTGAATCTTCTTTATCATGCTAGGATTAGCAGGAAAAAGCAAAAAATTTCAGAATTGCACCGTGCAATGTGGAGATATTACTGTTTGTGCATTTACAATATTCATTGATTTTTGCCATTGAAAAACATGTTTTTCATATACCAGAAATGTTTGAAGCTACTGACTGAATGAAAGGAGCTGGCATCTCACTCTCTTTGAATCTTCTTTATCATGCTAGGATTAACAGGAAAAAGCTAAAAATTTCAGAATTGCACCTTGCAATGTGGAGATATTACTGTTTGTGCATTTACAATATTCATTGATTTTTGCCATTGAAAAACATGTTTTTCATATACCAGAAATGTTTGAAGCTACTGACTGAATGAAAGGAGCTGGCATCTCACTCTCTTTGAATCTTCTTTATCATGCTAGGATTAACAGGAAAAAGCAAAAAATTTCAGAATTGCACCTTGCAATGTGGAGATATTACTGTTTGTGCATTTACAATATTCATTGATTTTTGCCATTGAAAAACATGTTTTTCATATACCAGAAATGTTTGAAGCTACTGACTGAATGAAAGGAGCTGGCATCTCACTCTCTTTGAATCTTCTTTATCATGCTAGGATTAACAGGAAAAAGCTAAAAATTTCAGAATTGCACCGTGCAATGTGGAGATATTACTGTTTGTGCATTTACAATATTCATTGATTTTTGCCATTGAAAAACGTCCAGAAATGTTTGAAGCTACTGACTGAATGAAAGGAGCTGGCATCTCACTCTCTTTGAATCTTCTTTATCATGCTAGGATTAACAGGAAAAAGCTAAAAATTTCAGAATTGTACCTT
This sequence comes from Phyllobates terribilis, assembly GCF_046119375.1. Lineage (NCBI taxonomy): Eukaryota > Metazoa > Chordata > Amphibia > Anura > Dendrobatidae > Phyllobates > Phyllobates terribilis. Next base: position 51,452 of record NW_027365413.1, read on the forward strand.
GCAATGTGGAGATATTACTGTTTGTGCATTTACAATATTCATTGATTTTTGCCATTGAAAAACGTCCAGAAATGTTTGAAGCTACTGACTGAATGAAAGGAGCTGGCATCTCACTCTCTTTGAATCTTCTTTATCATGCTAGGATTAGCAGGAAAAAGCAAAAAATTTCAGAATTGCACCGTGCAATGTGGAGATATTACTGTTTGTGCATTTACAATATTCATTGATTTTTGCCATTGAAAAACATGTTTTTCATATACCAGAAATGTTTGAAGCTACTGACTGAATGAAAGGAGCTGGCATCTCACTCTCTTTGAATCTTCTTTATCATGCTAGGATTAGCAGGAAAAAGCTAAAAATTTCAGAATTGCACCGTGCAATGTGGAGATATTACTGTTTGTGCATTTACAATATTCATTGATTTTTGCCATTGAAAAACATGTTTTTCATATACCAGAAATGTTTGAAGCTACTGACTGAATGAAAGGAGCTGGCATCTCACTCTCTTTGAATCTTCTTTATCATGCTAGGATTAGCAGGAAAAAGCAAAAAATTTCAGAATTGCACCTTGCAATGTGGAGATATTACTGTTTGTGCATTTACAATATTCATTGATTTTTGCCATTGAAAAACATGTTTTTCATATACCAGAAATGTTTGAAGCTACTGACTGAATGAAAGGAGCTGGCATCTCACTCTCTTTGAATCTTCTTTATCATGCTAGGATTAGCAGGAAAAAGCAAAAAATTTCAGAATTGCACCGTGCAATGTGGAGATATTACTGTTTGTGCATTTACAATATTCATTGATTTTTGCCATTGAAAAACGTCCAGAAATGTTTGAAGCTACTGACTGAATGAAAGGAGCTGGCATCTCACTCTCTTTGAATCTTCTTTATCATGCTAGGATTAACAGGAAAAAGCTAAAAATTTCAGAATTGCACCGTGCAATGTGGAGATATTACTGTTTGTGCATTTACAATATTCATTGATTTTTGCCATTGAAAAACATGTTTTTCATATACCAGAAATGTTTGAAGCTACTGACTGAATGAAAGGAGCTGGCATCTCACTCTCTTTGAATCTTCTTTATCATGCTAGGATTAACAGGAAAAAGCTAAAAATTTCAGAATTGCACCGTGCAATGTGGAGATATTACTGTTTGTGCATTTACAATATTCATTGATTTTTGCCATTGAAAAACGTCCAGAAATGTTTGAAGCTACTGACTGAATGAAAGGAGCTGGCATCTCACTCTCTTTGAATCTTCTTTATCATGCTAGGATTAGCAGGAAAAAGCAAAAAATTTCAGAATTGCACCGTGCAATGTGGAGATATTACTGTTTGTGCATTTACAATATTCATTGATTTTTGCCATTGAAAAACGTCCAGAAATGTTTGAAGCTACTGACTGAATGAAAGGAGCTGGCATCTCACTCTCTTTGAATCTTCTTTATCATGCTAGGATTAACAGGAAAAAGCAAAAAATTTCAGAATTGCACCGTGCAATGTGGAGATATTACTGTTTGTGCCTTTACAATATTCATTGATTTTTGCCATTGAAAAACATGTTTTTCATATACCAGAAATGTTTGAAGCTACTGACTGAATGAAAGGAGCTGGCATCTCACTCTCTTTGAATCTTCTTTATCATGCTAGGATTAACAGGAAAAAGCTAAAAATTTCAGAATTGCACCTTGCAATGTGGAGATATTACTGTTTGTGCATTTACAATATTCATTGATTTTTGCCATTGAAAAACATGTTTTTCATATACCAGAAATGTTTGAAGCTACTGACTGAATGAAAGGAGCTGGCATCTCACTCTCTTTGAATCTTCTTTATCATGCTAGGATTAACAGGAAAAAGCAAAAAATTTCAGAATTGCACCTTGCAATGTGGAGATATTACTGTTTGTGCATTTACAATATTCATTGATTTTTGCCATTGAAAAACATGTTTTTCATATACCAGAAATGTTTGAAGCTACTGACTGAATGAAAGGAGCTGGCATCTCACTCTCTTTGAATCTTCTTTATCATGCTAGGATTAACAGGAAAAAGCTAAAAATTTCAGAATTGCACCGTGCAATGTGGAGATATTACTGTTTGTGCATTTACAATATTCATTGATTTTTGCCATTGAAAAACGTCCAGAAATGTTTGAAGCTACTGACTGAATGAAAGGAGCTGGCATCTCACTCTCTTTGAATCTTCTTTATCATGCTAGGATTAACAGGAAAAAGCTAAAAATTTCAGAATTGCACCTTGCAATGTGGAGATATTACTGTTTGTGCATTTACAATATTCATTGATTTTTGCCATTGAAAAACGTCCAGAAATGTTTGAAGCTACTGACTGAATGAAAGGAGCTGGCATCTCACTCTCTTTGAATCTTCTTTATCATGCTAGGATTAGCAGGAAAAAGCAAAAAATTTCAGAATTGCACCGTGCAATGTGGAGATATTACTGTTTGTGCATTTACAATATTCATTGATTTTTGCCATTGAAAAACATGTTTTTCATATACCAGAAATGTTTGAAGCTACTGACTGAATGAAAGGAGCTGGCATCTCACTCTCTTTGAATCTTCTTTATCATGCTAGGATTAGCAGGAAAAAGCTAAAAATTTCAGAATTGCACCGTGCAATGTGGAGATATTACTGTTTGTGCATTTACAATATTCATTGATTTTTGCCATTGAAAAACATGTTTTTCATATACCAGAAATGTTTGAAGCTACTGACTGAATGAAAGGAGCTGGCATCTCACTCTCTTTGAATCTTCTTTATCATGCTAGGATTAGCAGGAAAAAGCAAAAAATTTCAGAATTGCACCGTGCAATGTGGAGATATTACTGTTTGTGCATTTACAATATTCATTGATTTTTGCCATTGAAAAACATGTTTTTCATATACCAGAAATGTTTGAAGCTACTGACTGAATGAAAGGAGCTGGCATCTCACTCTCTTTGAATCTTCTTTATCATGCTAGGATTAGCAGGAAAAAGCTAAAAATTTCAGAATTGCACCTTGCAATGTGGAGATATTACTGTTTGTGCATTTACAATATTCATTGATTTTTGCCATTGAAAAACGTCCAGAAATGTTTGAAGCTACTGACTGAATGAAAGGAGCTGGCATCTCACTCTCTTTGAATCTTCTTTATCATGCTAGGATTAACAGGAAAAAGCTAAAAATTTCAGAATTGCACCTTGCAATGTGGAGATATTACTGTTTGTGCATTTACAATATTCATTGATTTTTGCCATTGAAAAACGTCCAGAAATGTTTGAAGCTACTGACTGAATGAAAGGAGCTGGCATCTCACTCTCTTTGAATCTTCTTTATCATGCTAGGATTAGCAGGAAAAAGCTAAAAATTTCAGAATTGCACCGTGCAATGTGGAGATATTACTGTTTGTGCATTTACAATATTCATTGATTTTTGCCATTGAAAAACATGTTTTTCATATACCAGAAATGTTTGAAGCTACTGACTGAATGAAAGGAGCTGGCATCTCACTCTCTTTGAATCTTCTTTATCATGCTAGGATTAGCAGGAAAAAGCAAAAAATTTCAGAATTGCACCTTGCAATGTGGAGATATTACTGTTTGTGCATTTACAATATTCATTGATTTTTGCCATTGAAAAACATGTTTTTCATATACCAGAAATGTTTGAAGCTACTGACTGAATGAAAGGAGCTGGCATCTCACTCTCTTTGAATCTTCTTTATCATGCTAGGATTAGCAGGAAAAAGCAAAAAATTTCAGAATTGCACCGTGCAATGTGGAGATATTACTGTTTGTGCATTTACAATATTCATTGATTTTTGCCATTGAAAAACATGTTTTTCATATACCAGAAATGTTTGAAGCTACTGACTGAATGAAAGGAGCTGGCATCTCACTCTCTTTGAATCTTCTTTATCATGCTAGGATTAACAGGAAAAAGCTAAAAATTTCAGAATTGCACCTTGCAATGTGGAGATATTACTGTTTGTGCATTTACAATATTCATTGATTTTTGCCATTGAAAAACGTCCAGAAATGTTTGAAGCTACTGACTGAATGAAAGGAGCTGGCATCTCACTCTCTTTGAATCTTCTTTATCATGCTAGGATTAACAGGAAAAAGCTAAAAATTTCAGAATTGCACCGTGCAATGTGGAGATATTACTGCTTGTGCATTTACAATATTCATTGATTTTTGCCATTGAAAAACATGTTTTTCATATACCAGAAATGTTTGAAGCTACTGACTGAATGAAAGGAGCTGGCATCTCACTCTCTTTGAATCTTCTTTATCATGCTAGGATTAGCAGGAAAAAGCAAAAAATTGCAGAATTGCACCGTGCAATGTGGAGATATTACTGTTTGTGCATATACAATATTCATTGATTTTTGCCATTGAAAAACATGTTTTTCATATACCAGAAATGTTTGAAGCTACTGACTGAATGAAAGGAGCTGGCATCTCACTCTCTTTGAATCTTCTTTATCATGCTAGGATTAACAGGAAAAAGCTAAAAATTTCAGAATTGCACCGTGCAATGTGGAGATATTACTGTTTGTGCATTTACAATATTCATTGATTTTTGCCATTGAAAAACATGTTTTTCATATACCAGAAATGTTTGAAGCTACTGACTGAATGAAAGGAGCTGGCATCTCACTCTCTTTGAATCTTCTTTATCATGCTAGGATTAGCAGGAAGAAGCAAAAAATTTCAGAATTGCACCTTGCAATGTGGAGATATTACTGTTTGTGCATTTACAATATTCATTGATTTTTGCCATTGAAAAACATGTTTTTCATATACCAGAAATGTTTGAAGCTACTGACTGAATGAAAGGAGCTGGCATCTCACTCTCTTTGAATCTTCTTTATCATGCTAGGATTAACAGGAAAAAGCAAAAAATTTCAGAATTGCACCTTGCAATGTGGAGATATTACTGTTTGTGCATTTACAATATTCATTGATTTTTGCCATTGAAAAACGTCCAGAAATGTTTGAAGCTACTGACTGAATGAAAGGAGCTGGCATCTCACTCTCTTTGAATCTTCTTTATCATGCTAGGATTAGCAGGAAAAAGCAAAAAATTTCAGAATTGCACCGTGCAATGTGGAGATATTACTGTTTGTGCATTTACAATATTCATTGATTTTTGCCATTGAAAAACATGTTTTTCATATACCAGAAATGTTTGAAGCTACTGACTGAATGAAAGGAGCTGGCATCTCACTCTCTTTGAATCTTCTTTATCATGCTAGGATTAACAGGAAAAAGCTAAAAATTTCAGAATTGCACCTTGCAATGTGGAGATATTACTGTTTGTGCATTTACAATATTCATTGATTTTTGCCATTGAAAAACATGTTTTTCATATACCAGAAATGTTTGAAGCTACTGACTGAATGAAAGGAGCTGGCATCTCACTCTCTTTGAATCTTCTTTATCATGCTAGGATTAACAGGAAAAAGCAAAAAATTTCAGAATTGCACCTTGCAATGTGGAGATATTACTGTTTGTGCATTTACAATATTCATTGATTTTTGCCATTGAAAAACATGTTTTTCATATACCAGAAATGTTTGAAGCTACTGACTGAATGAAAGGAGCTGGCATCTCACTCTCTTTGAATCTTCTTTATCATGCTAGGATTAACAGGAAAAAGCTAAAAATTTCAGAATTGCACCGTGCAATGTGGAGATATTACTGTTTGTGCATTTACAATATTCATTGATTTTTGCCATTGAAAAACGTCCAGAAATGTTTGAAGCTACTGACTGAATGAAAGGAGCTGGCATCTCACTCTCTTTGAATCTTCTTTATCATGCTAGGATTAACAGGAAAAAGCTAAAAATTTCAGAATTGTACCTTGCAATGTGGAGATATTACTGTTTGTGCATTTACAATATTCATTGATTTTTGCCATTGAAAAACGTCCAGAAATGTTTGAAGCTACTGACTGAATGAAAGGAGCTGGCATCTCACTCTCTTTGAATCTTCTTTATCATGCTAGGATTAGCAGGAAAAAGCAAAAAATTTCAGAATTGCACCGTGCAATGTGGAGATATTACTGTTTGTGCATTTACAATATTCATTGATTTTTGCCATTGAAAAACATGTTTTTCATATACCAGAAATGTTTGAAGCTACTGACTGAATGAAAGGAGCTGGCATCTCACTCTCTTTGAATCTTCTTTATCATGCTAGGATTAACAGGAAAAAGCTAAAAATTTCAGAATTGCACCTTGCAATGTGGAGATATTACTGTTTGTGCATTTACAATATTCATTGATTTTTGCCATTGAAAAACATGTTTTTCATATACCAGAAATGTTTGAAGCTACTGACTGAATGAAAGGAGCTGGCATCTCACTCTCTTTGAATCTTCTTTATCATGCTAGGATTAACAGGAAAAAGCAAAAAATTTCAGAATTGCACCTTGCAATGTGGAGATATTACTGTTTGTGCATTTACAATATTCATTGATTTTTGCCATTGAAAAACATGTTTTTCATATACCAGAAATGTTTGAAGCTACTGACTGAATGAAAGGAGCTGGCATCTCACTCTCTTTGAATCTTCTTTATCATGCTAGGATTAACAGGAAAAAGCTAAAAATTTCAGAATTGCACCGTGCAATGTGGAGATATTACTGTTTGTGCATTTACAATATTCATTGATTTTTGCCATTGAAAAACGTCCAGAAATGTTTGAAGCTACTGACTGAATGAAAGGAGCTGGCATCTCACTCTCTTTGAATCTTCTTTATCATGCTAGGATTAACAGGAAAAAGCTAAAAATTTCAGAATTGTACCTTGCAATGTGGAGATATTACTGTTTGTGCATTTACAATATTCATTGATTTTTGCCATTGAAAAACGTCCAGAAATGTTTGAAGCTACTGACTGAATGAAAGGAGCTGGCATCTCACTCTCTTTGAATCTTCTTTATCATGCTAGGATTAGCAGGAAAAAGCAAAAAATTTCAGAATTGCACCGTGCAATGTGGAGATATTACTGTTTGTGCATTTACAATATTCATTGATTTTTGCCATTGAAAAACATGTTTTTCATATACCAGAAATGTTTGAAGCTACTGACTGAATGAAAGGAGCTGGCATCTCACTCTCTTTGAATCTTCTTTATCATGCTAGGATTAGCAGGAAAAAGCTAAAAATTTCAGAATTGCACCGTGCAATGTGGAGATATTACTGTTTGTGCATTTACAATATTCATTGATTTTTGCCATTGAAAAACATGTTTTTCATATACCAGAAATGTTTGAAGCTACTGACTGAATGAAAGGAGCTGGCATCTCACTCTCTTTGAATCTTCTTTATCATGCTAGGATTAGCAGGAAAAAGCAAAAAATTTCAGAATTGCACCTTGCAATGTGGAGATATTACTGTTTGTGCATTTACAATATTCATTGATTTTTGCCATTGAAAAACATGTTTTTCATATACCAGAAATGTTTGAAGCTACTGACTGAATGAAAGGAGCTGGCATCTCACTCTCTTTGAATCTTCTTTATCATGCTAGGATTAGCAGGAAAAAGCAAAAAATTTCAGAATTGCACCGTGCAATGTGGAGATATTACTGTTTGTGCATTTACAATATTCATTGATTTTTGCCATTGAAAAACGTCCAGAAATGTTTGAAGCTACTGACTGAATGAAAGGAGCTGGCATCTCACTCTCTTTGAATCTTCTTTATCATGCTAGGATTAACAGGAAAAAGCTAAAAATTTCAGAATTGCACCGTGCAATGTGGAGATATTACTGTTTGTGCATTTACAATATTCATTGATTTTTGCCATTGAAAAACATGTTTTTCATATACCAGAAATGTTTGAAGCTACTGACTGAATGAAAGGAGCTGGCATCTCACTCTCTTTGAATCTTCTTTATCATGCTAGGATTAACAGGAAAAAGCTAAAAATTTCAGAATTGCACCGTGCAATGTGGAGATATTACTGTTTGTGCATTTACAATATTCATTGATTTTTGCCATTGAAAAACGTCCAGAAATGTTTGAAGCTACTGACTGAATGAAAGGAGCTGGCATCTCACTCTCTTTGAATCTTCTTTATCATGCTAGGATTAACAGGAAAAAGCTAAAAATTTCAGAATTGCACCGTGCAATGTGGAGATATTACTGTTTGTGCATTTACAATATTCATTGATTTTTGCCATTGAAAAACATGTTTTTCATATACCAGAAATGTTTGAAGCTACTGACTGAATGAAAGGAGCTGGCATCTCACTCTCTTTGAATCTTCTTTATCATGCTAGGATTAGCAGGAAAAAGCAAAAAATTTCAGAATTGCACCTTGCAATGTGGAGATATTACTGTTTGTGCATTTACAATATTCATTGTTTTTTGCTATTGAAAAACATGTTTTTCATATACCAGAAATGTTTGAAGCTACTGACTGAATGAAAGGAGCTGGCATCTCACTCTCTTTGAATCTTCTTTATCATGCTAGGATTAGCAGGAAAAAGCTAAAAATTTCAGAATTGCACCTTGCAATGTGGAGATATTACTGTTTGTGCATTTACAATATTCATTGATTTTTGCCATTGAAAAACATGTTTTTCATATACCAGAAATGTTTGAAGCTACTGACTGAATGAAAGTAGCTGGCATCTCACTCTCTTTGAATCTTCTTTATCATGCTAGGATTAACAGGAAAAAGCTAAAAATTTCAGAATTGCACCGTGCAATGTGGAGATATTACTGTTTGTGCATTTACAATATTCATTGATTTTTGCCATTGAAAAACATGTTTTTCATATACCAGAAATGTTTGAAGCTACTGACTGAATGAAAGGAGCTGGCATCTCACTCTCTTTGAATCTTCTTTATCATGCTAGGATTAGCAGGAAAAAGCTAAAAATTTCAGAATTGCACCATGCAATGTGGAGATATTACTGTTTGTGCATTTACAATATTCATTGATTTTTGCCATTGAAAAACATGTTTTTCATATACCAGAAATGTTTGAAGCTACTGACTGAATGAAAGGAGCTGGCATCTCACTCTCTTTGAATCTTCTTTATCATGCTAGGATTAACAGGAAAAAGCAAAAAATTTCAGAATTGCACCTTGCAATGTGGAGATATTACTGTTTGTGCATTTACAATATTCATTGATTTTTGCCATTGAAAAACGTCCAGAAATGTTTGAAGCTACTGACTGAATGAAAGGAGCTGGCATCTCACTCTCTTTGAATCTTCTTTATCATGCTAGGATTAACAGGAAAAAGCAAAAAATTTCAGAATTGCACCTTGCAATGTGGAGATATTACTGTTTGTGCATTTACAATATTCATTGATTTTTGCCATTGAAAAACATGTTTTTCATATACCAGAAATGTTTGAAGCTACTGACTGAATGAAAGGAGCTGGCATCTCACTCTCTTTGAATCTTCTTTATCATGCTAGGATTAGCAGGAAAAAGCTAAAAATTTCAGAATTGCACCGTGCAATGTGGAGATATTACTGTTTGTGCATTTACAATATTCATTGATTTTTGCCATTGAAAAACATGTTTTTCATATACCAGAAATGTTTGAAGCTACTGACTGAATGAAAGGAGCTGGCATCTCACTCTCTTTGAATCTTCTTTATCATGCTAGGATTAGCAGGAAAAAGCTAAAAATTTCAGAATTGCACCGTGCAATGTGGAGATATTACTGTTTGTGCATTTACAATATTCATTGATTTTTGCCATTGAAAAACATGTTTTTCATATACCAGAAATGTTTGAAGCTACTGACTGAATGAAAGGAGCTGGCATCTCACTCTCTTTGAATCTTCTTTATCATGCTAGGATTAGCAGGAAAAAGCTAAAAATTTCAGAATTGCACCGTGCAATGTGGAGATATTACTGTTTGTGCATTTACAATATTCATTGATTTTTGCCATTGAAAAACATGTTTTTCATATACCAGAAATGTTTGAAGCTACTGACTGAATGAAAGGAGCTGGCATCTCACTCTCTTTGAATCTTCTTTATCATGCTAGGATTAACAGGAAAAAGCAAAAAATTTCAGAATTGCACCTTGCAATGTGGAGATATTACTGTTTGTGCATTTACAATATTCATTGATTTTTGCCATTGAAAAACATGTTTTTCATATACCAGAAATGTTTGAAGCTACTGACTGAATGAAAGGAGCTGGCATCTCACTCTCTTTGAATCTTCTTTATCATGCTAGGATTAGCAGGAAAAAGCAAAAAATTTCAGAATTGCACCGTGCAATGTGGAGATATTACTGTTTGTGCATTTACAATATTCATTGATTTTTGCCATTGAAAAACATGTTTTTCATATACCAGAAATGTTTGAAGCTACTGACTGAATGAAAGGAGCTGGCATCTCACTCTCTTTGAATCTTCTTTATCATGCTAGGATTAGCAGGAAAAAGCAAAAAATTTCAGAATTGCACCGTGCAATGTGGAGATATTACTGTTTGTGCATTTACAATATTCATTGATTTTTGCCATTGAAAAACATGTTTTTCATATACCAGAAATGTTTGAAGCTACTGACTGAATGAAAGGAGCTGGCATCTCACTCTCTTTGAATCTTCTTTATCATGCTAGGATTAACAGGAAAAAGCTAAAAATTTCAGAATTGCACCTTGCAATGTGGAGATATTACTGTTTGTGCATTTACAATATTCATTGATTTTTGCCATTGAAAAACATGTTTTTCATATACCAGAAATGTTTGAAGCTACTGACTGAATGAAAGGAGCTGGCATCTCACTCTCTTTGAATCTTCTTTATCATGCTAGGATTAACAGGAAAAAGCTAAAAATTTCAGAATTGCACCGTGCAATGTGGAGATATTACTGTTTGTGCATGTACAATATTCATTGATTTTTGCCATTGAAAAACGTCCAGAAATGTTTGAAGCTACTGACTGAATGAAAGGAGCTGGCATCTCACTCTCTTTGAATCTTCTTTATCATGCTAGGATTAGCAGGAAAAAGCAAAAAATTTCAGAATTGCACCTTGCAATGTGGAGATATTACTGTTTGTGCATTTACAATATTCATTGATTTTTGCCATTGAAAAACGTCCAGAAATGTTTGAAGCTACTGACTGAATGAAAGGAGCTGGCATCTCACTCTCTTTGAATCTTCTTTATCATGCTAGGATTAGCAGGAAAAAGCAAAAAATTTCAGAATTGCACCGTGCAATGTGGAGATATTACTGTTTGTGCATTTACAATATTCATTGATTTTTGCCATTGAAAAACGTCCAGAAATGTTTGAAGCTACTGACTGAATGAAAGGAGCTGGCATCTCACTCTCTTTGAATCTTCTTTATCATGCTAGGATTAACAGGAAAAAGCTAAAAATTTCAGAATTGCACCGTGCAATGTGGAGATATTACTGTTTGTGCATTTACAATATTCATTGATTTTTGCCATTGAAAAACATGTTTTTCATATACCAGAAATGTTTGAAGCTACTGACTGAATGAAAGGAGCTGGCATCTCACTCTCTTTGAATCTTCTTTATCATGCTAGGATTAACAGGAAAAAGCTAAAAATTTCAGAATTGCACCGTGCAATGTGGAGATATTACTGTTTGTGCATTTACAATATTCATTGATTTTTGCCATTGAAAAACATGTTTTTCATATACCAGAAATGTTTGAAGCTACTGACTGAATGAAAGGAGCTGGCATCTCACTCTCTTTGAATCTTCTTTATCATGCTAGGATTAACAGGAAAAAGCAAAAAATTTCAGAATTGCACCGTGCAATGTGGAGATATTACTGTTTGTGCATTTACAATATTCATTGATTTTTGCCATTGAAAAACGTCCAGAAATGTTTGAAGCTACTGACTGAATGAAAGGAGCTGGCATCTCACTCTCTTTGAATCTTCTTTATCATGCTAGGATTAACAGGAAAAAGCTAAAAATTTCAGAATTGCACCGTGCAATGTGGAGATATTACTGTTTGTGCATTTACAATATTCATTGATTTTTGCCATTGAAAAACATGTTTTTCATATACCAGAAATGTTTGAAGCTACTGACTGAATGAAAGGAGCTGGCATCTCACTCTCTTTGAATCTTCTTTATCATGCTAGGATTAACAGGAAAAAGCTAAAAATTTCAGAATTGCACCTTGCAATGTGGAGATATTACTGTTTGTGCATTTACAATATTCATTGATTTTTGCCATTGAAAAACATGTTTTTCATATACCAGAAATGTTTGAAGCTACTGACTGAATGAAAGGAGCTGGCATCTCACTCTCTTTGAATCTTCTTTATCATGCTAGGATTAGCAGGAAAAAGCAAAAAATTTCAGAATTGCACCGTGCAATGTGGAGATATTACTGTTTGTGCATTTACAATATTCATTGATTTTTGCCATTGAAAAACATGTTTTTCATATACCAGAAATGTTTGAAGCTACTGACTGAATGAAAGGAGCTGGCATCTCACTCTCTTTGAATCTTCTTTATCATGCTAGGATTAACAGGAAAAAGCAAAAAATTTCAGAATTGCACCGTGCAATGTGGAGATATTACTGTTTGTGCATTTACAATATTCATTGATTTTTGCCATTGAAAAACGTCCAGAAATGTTTGAAGCTACTGACTGAATGAAAGGAGCTGGTATCTCACTCTCTTTGAATCTTCTTTATCATGCTAGGATTAGCAGGAAAAAGCAAAAAATTTCAGAATTGCACCGTGCAATGTGGAGATATTACTGTTTGTGCATTTACAATATTCATTGATTTTTGCCATTGAAAAACATGTTTTTCATATACCAGAAATGTTTGAAGCTACTGACTGAATGAAAGGAGCTGGCATCTCACTCTCTTTGAATCTTCTTTATCATGCTAGGATTAACAGGAAAAAGCTAAAAATTTCAGAATTGCACCGTGCAATGTGGAGATATTACTGTTTGTGCATTTACAATATTCATTGATTTTTGCCATTGAAAAACGTCCAGAAATGTTTGAAGCTACTGACTGAATGAAAGGAGCTGGCATCTCACTCTCTTTGAATCTTCTTTATCATGCTAGGATTAACAGGAAAAAGCTAAAAATTTCAGAATTGCACCTTGCAATGTGGAGATATTACTGTTTGTGCATTTACAATATTCATTGATTTTTGCCATTGAAAAACATGTTTTTCATATACCAGAAATGTTTGAAGCTACTGACTGAATGAAAGGAGCTGGCATCTCACTCTCTTTGAATCTTCTTTATCATGCTAGGATTAGCAGGAAAAAGCAAAAAATTTCAGAATTGCACCTTGCAATGTGGAGATATTACTGTTTGTGCATTTACAATATTCATTGATTTTTGCCATTGAAAAACGTCCAGAAATGTTTGAAGCTACTGACTGAATGAAAGGAGCTGGCATCTCACTCTCTATGAATCTTCTTTATCATGCTAGGATTAACAGGAAAAAGCTAAAAATTTCAGAATTGCACCGTGCAATGTGGAGATATTACTGTTTGTGCATTTACAATATTCATTGATTTTTGCCATTGAAAAACATGTTTTTCATATACCAGAAATGTTTGAAGCTACTGACTGAACGAAAGGAGCTGGCATCTCACTCTCTTTGAATCTTCTTTATCATGCTAGGATTAACAGGAAAAAGCTAAAAATTTCAGAATTGCACCGTGCAATGTGGAGATATTACTGTTTGTGCATTTACAATATTCATTGATTTTTGCCATTGAAAAACATGTTTTTCATATACCAGAAATGTTTGAAGCTACTGACTGAATGAAAGGAGCTGGCATCTCACTCTCTTTGAATCTTCTTTATCATGCTAGGATTAGCAGGAAAAAGCAAAAAATTTCAGAATTGCACCTTGCAATGTGGAGATATTACTGTTTGTGCATTTACAATATTCATTGATTTTTGCCATTGAAAAACATGTTTTTCATATACCAGAAATGTTTGAAGCTACTGACTGAATGAAAGGAGCTGGCATCTCACTCTCTTTGAATCTTCTTTATCATGCTAGGATTAGCAGGAAAAAGCAAAAAATTTCAGAATTGCACCGTGCAATGTGGAGATATTACTGTTTGTGCATTTACAATATTCATTGATTTTTGCCATTGAAAAACGTCCAGAAATGTTTGAAGCTACTGACTGAATGAAAGGAGCTGGCATCTCACTCTCTTTGAATCTTCTTTATCATGCTAGGATTAACAGGAAAAAGCTAAAAATTTCAGAATTGCACCTTGCAATGTGGAGATATTACTGTTTGTGCATTTACAATATTCATTGATTTTTGCCATTGAAAAACATGTTTTTCATATACCAGAAATGTTTGAAGCTACTGACTGAATGAAAGGAGCTGGCATCTCACTCTCTTTGAATCTTCTTTATCATGCTAGGATTAACAGGAAAAAGCTAAAAATTTCAGAATTGCACCTTGCAATGTGGAGATATTACTGTTTGTGCATTTACAATATTCATTGATTTTTGCCATTGAAAAACATGTTTTTCATATACCAGAAATGTTTGAAGCTACTGACTGAATGAAAGGAGCTGGCATCTCACTCTCTTTGAATCTTCTTTATCATGCTAGGATTAGCAGGAAAAAGCAAAAAATTTCAGAATTGCACCGTGCAATGTGGAGATATTACTGTTTGTGCATTTACAATATTCATTGATTTTTGCCATTGAAAAACATGTTTTTCATATACCAGAAATGTTTGAAGCTACTGACTGAATGAAAGGAGCTGGCATCTCACTCTCTTTGAATCTTCTTTATCATGCTAGGATTAGCAGGAAAAAGCAAAAAATTTCAGAATTGCACCTTGCAATGTGGAGATATTACTGTTTGTGCATTTACAATATTCATTGATTTTTGCCATTGAAAAACATGTTTTTCATATACCAGAAATGTTTGAAGCTACTGACTGAATGAAAGGAGCTGGTATCTCACTCTCTTTGAATCTTCTTTATCATGCTAGGATTAGCAGGAAAAAGCAAAAAATTTCAGAATTGCACCTTGCAATGTGGAGATATTACTGTTTGTGCATTTACAATATTCATTGATTTTTGCCATTGAAAAACGTCCAGAAATGTTTGAAGCTACTGACTGAATGAAAGGAGCTGGCATCTCACTCTCTTTGAATCTTCTTTATCATGCTAGGATTAACAGGAAAAAGCTAAAAATTTCAGAATTGCACCGTGCAATGTGGAGATATTACTGTTTGTGCATTTACAATATTCATTGATTTTTGCCATTGAAAAACATGTTTTTCATATACCAGAAATGTTTGAAGCTACAGACTGAATGAAAGGAGCTGGCATCTCACTCTCTTTGAATCTTCTTTATCATGCTAGGATTAACAGGAAAAAGCTAAAAATTTCAGAATTGCACCGTGCAATGTGGAGATATTACTGTTTGTGCATTTACAATATTCATTGATTTTTGCCATTGAAAAACGTCCAGAAATGTTTGAAGCTACTGACTGAATGAAAGGAGCTGGCATCTCACTCTCTTTGAATCTTCTTTATCATGCTAGGATTAACAGGAAAAAGCAAAAAATTTCAGAATTGCACCGTGCAATGTGGAGATATTACTGTTTGTGCATTTACAATATTCATTGATTTTTGCCATTGAAAAACATGTTTTTCATATACCAGAAATGTTTGAAGCTACTGACTGAATGAAAGGAGCTGGCATCTCACTCTCTTTGAATCTTCTTTATCATGCTAGGATTAACAGGAAAAAGCTAAAAATTTCAGAATTGCACCTTGCAATGTGGAGATATTACTGTTTGTGCATTTACAATATTCATTGATTTTTGCCATTGAAAAACATGTTTTTCATATACCAGAAATGTTTGAAGCTACTGACTGAATGAAAGGAGCTGGCATCTCACTCTCTTTGAATCTTCTTTATCATGCTAGGATTAGCAGGAAAAAGCAAAAAATTTCAGAATTGCACCGTGCAATGTGGAGATATTACTGTTTGTGCATTTACAATATTCATTGATTTTTGCCATTGAAAAACGTCCAGAAATGTTTGAAGCTACTGACTGAATGAAAGGAGCTGGCATCTCACTCTCTTTGAATCTTCTTTATCATGCTAGGATTAACAGGAAAAAGCTAAAAATTTCAGAATTGCACCTTGCAATGTGGAGATATTACTGTTTGTGCATTTACAATATTCATTGATTTTTGCCATTGAAAAACATGTTTTTCATATACCAGAAATGTTTGAAGCTACTGACTGAATGAAAGGAGCTGGCATCTCACTCTCTTTGAATCTTCTTTATCATGCTAGGATTAACAGGAAAAAGCTAAAAATTTCAGAATTGCACCTTGCAATGTGGAGATATTACTGTTTGTGCATTTACAATATTCATTGATTTTTGCCATTGAAAAACATGTTTTTCATATACCAGAAATGTTTGAAGCTACTGACTGAATGAAAGGAGCTGGCATCTCACTCTCTTTGAATCTTCTTTATCATGCTAGGATTAGCAGGAAAAAGCAAAAAATTTCAGAATTGCACCGTGCAATGTGGAGATATTACTGTTTGTGCATTTACAATATTCATTGATTTTTGCCATTGAAAAACATGTTTTTCATATACCAGAAATGTTTGAAGCTACTGACTGAATGAAAGGAGCTGGCATCTCACTCTCTTTGAATCTTCTTTATCATGCTAGGATTAGCAGGAAAAAGCAAAAAATTTCAGAATTGCACCTTGCAATGTGGAGATATTACTGTTTGTGCATTTACAATATTCATTGATTTTTGCCATTGAAAAACATGTTTTTCATATACCAGAAATGTTTGAAGCTACTGACTGAATGAAAGGAGCTGGTATCTCACTCTCTTTGAATCTTCTTTATCATGCTAGGATTAGCAGGAAAAAGCAAAAAATTTCAGAATTGCACCTTGCAATGTGGAGATATTACTGTTTGTGCATTTACAATATTCATTGATTTTTGCCATTGAAAAACGTCCAGAAATGTTTGAAGCTACTGACTGAATGAAAGGAGCTGGCATCTCACTCTCTTTGAATCTTCTTTATCATGCTAGGATTAACAGGAAAAAGCTAAAAATTTCAGAATTGCACCGTGCAATGTGGAGATATTACTGTTTGTGCATTTACAATATTCATTGATTTTTGCCATTGAAAAACGTCCAGAAATGTTTGAAGCTACTGACTGAATGAAAGGAGCTGGCATCTCACTCTCTTTGAATCTTCTTTATCATGCTAGGATTAACAGGAAAAAGCAAAAAATTTCAGAATTGCACCGTGCAATGTGGAGATATTACTGTTTGTGCATTTACAATATTCATTGATTTTTGCCATTGAAAAACATGTTTTTCATATACCAGAAATGTTTGAAGCTACTGACTGAATGAAAGGAGCTGGCATCTCACTCTCTTTGAATCTTCTTTATCATGCTAGGATTAACAGGAAAAAGCTAAAAATTTCAGAATTGCACCTTGCAATGTGGAGATATTACTGTTTGTGCATTTACAATATTCATTGATTTTTGCCATTGAAAAACATGTTTTTCATATACCAGAAATGTTTGAAGCTACTGACTGAATGAAAGGAGCTGGCATCTCACTCTCTTTGAATCTTCTTTATCATGCTAGGATTAACAGGAAAAAGCTAAAAATTTCAGAATTGCACCGTGCAATGTGGAGATATTACTGTTTGTGCATTTACAATATTCATTGATTTTTGCCATTGAAAAACGTCCAGAAATGTTTGAAGCTACTGACTGAATGAAAGGAGCTGGCATCTCACTCTCTTTGAATCTTCTTTATCATGCTAGGATTAGCAGGAAAAAGCTAAAAATTTCAGAATTGCACCGTGCAATGTGGAGATATTACTGTTTGTGCATTTACAATATTCATTGATTTTTGCCATTGAAAAACATGTTTTTCATATACCAGAAATGTTTGAAGCTACTGACTGAATGAAAGGAGCTGGCATCTCACTCTCTTTGAATCTTCTTTATCATGCTAGGATTAACAGGAAAAAGCTAAAAATTTCAGAATTGCACCTTGCAATGTGGAGATATTACTGTTTGTGCATTTACAATATTCATTGATTTTTGCCATTGAAAAACATGTTTTTCATATACCAGAAATGTTTGAAGCTACTGACTGAATGAAAGGAGCTGGCATCTCACTCTCTTTGAATCTTCTTTATCATGCTAGGATTAGCAGGAAAAAGCTAAAAATTTCAGAATTGCACCGTGCAATGTGGAGATATTACTGTTTGTGCATTTACAATATTCATTGATTTTTGCCATTGAAAAACATGTTTTTCATATACCAGAAATGTTTGAAGCTACTGACTGAATGAAAGGAGCTGGCATCTCACTCTCTTTGAATCTTCTTTATCATGCTAGGATTAACAGGAAAAAGCTAAAAATTTCAGAATTGCACCGTGCAATGTGGAGATATTACTGTTTGTGCATTTACAATATTCATTGATTTTTGCCATTGAAAAACATGTTTTTCATATACCAGAAATGTTTGAAGCTACTGACTGAATGAAAGGAGCTGGCATCTCACTCTCTTTGAATCTTCTTCATCATGCTAGGATTAGCAGGAAAAAGCAAAAAATTTCAGAATTGCACCGTGCAATGTGGAGATATTACTGTTTGTGCATTTACAATATTCATTGATTTTTGCCATTGAAAAACATGTTTTTCATATACCAGAAATGTTTGAAGCTACTGACTGAATGAAAGGAGCTGGCATCTCACTCTCTTTGAATCTTCTTTATCATGCTAGGATTAGCAGGAAAAAGCAAAAAATTTCAGAATTGCACCGTGCAATGTGGAGATATTACTGTTTGTGCATTTACAATATTCATTGATTTTTGCCATTGAAAAACATGTTTTTCATATACCAGAAATGTTTGAAGCTACTGACTGAATGAAAGGAGCTGGCATCTCACTCTCTTTGAATCTTCTTTATCATGCTAGGATTAACAGGAAAAAGCTAAAAATTTCAGAATTGCACCTTGCAATGTGGAGATATTACTGTTTGTGCATTTACAATATTCATTGATTTTTGCCATTGAAAAACGTCCAGAAATGTTTGAAGCTACTGACTGAATGAAAGGAGCTGGCATCTCACTCTCTTTGAATCTTCTTTATCATGCTAGGATTAACAGGAAAAAGCTAAAAATTTCAGAATTGCACCTTGCAATGTGGAGATATTACTGTTTGTGCATTTACAATATTCATTGATTTTTGCCATTGAAAAACATGTTTTTCATATACCAGAAATGTTTGAAGCTACTGACTGAATGAAAGGAGCTGGCATCTCACTCTCTTTGAATCTTCTTTATCATGCTAGGATTAACAGGAAAAAGCTAAAAATTTCAGAATTGCACCTTGCAATGTGGAGATATTACTGTTTGTGCATTTACAATATTCATTGATTTTTGCCATTGAAAAACATGTTTTTCATATACCAGAAATGTTTGAAGCTACTGACTGAATGAAAGGAGCTGGCATCTCACTCTCTTTGAATCTTCTTTATCATGCTAGGATTAGCAGGAAAAAGCAAAAAATTTCAGAATTGCACCTTGCAATGTGGAGATATTACTGTTTGTGCATTTACAATATTCATTGATTTTTGCCATTGAAAAACGTCCAGAAATGTTTGAAGCTACTGACTGAATGAAAGGAGCTGGCATCTCACTCTCTTTGAATCTTCTTTATCATGCTAGGTTTAGCAGGAAAAAGCAAAAAATTTCAGAATTGCACCTTGCAATGTGGAGATATTACTGTTTGTGCATTTACAATATTCATTGATTTTTGCCATTGAAAAACGTCCAGAAATGTTTGAAGCTACTGACTGAATGAAAGGAGCTGGCATCTCACTCTCTTTGAATCTTCTTTATCATGCTAGGATTAGCAGGAAAAAGCTAAAAATTTCAGAATTGCACCGTGCAATGTGGAGATATTACTGTTTGTGCATTTACAATATTCATTGATTTTTGCCATTGAAAAACATGTTTTTCATATACCAGAAATGTTTGAAGCTACTGACTGAATGAAAGGAGCTGGCATCTCACTCTCTTTGAATCTTCTTTATCATGCTAGGATTAACAGGAAAAAGCTAAAAATTTCAGAATTGCACCTTGCAATGTGGAGATATTACTGTTTGTGCATTTACAATATTCATTGATTTTTGCCATTGAAAAACATGTTTTTCATATACCAGAAATGTTTGAAGCTACTGACTGAATGAAAGGAGCTGGCATCTCACTCTCTTTGAATCTTCTTTATCATGCTAGGATTAGCAGGAAAAAGCAAAAAATTTCAGAATTGCACCGTGCAATGTGGAGATATTACTGTTTGTGCATTTACAATATTCATTGATTTTTGCCATTGAAAAACGTCCAGAAATGTTTGAAGCTACTGACTGAATGAAAGGAGCTGGCATCTCACTCTCTTTGAATCTTCTTTATCATGCTAGGATTAACAGGAAAAAGCTAAAAATTTCAGAATTGCACCGTGCAATGTGGAGATATTACTGTTTGTGCATTTACAATATTCATTGATTTTTGCCATTGAAAAACATGTTTTTCATATACCAGAAATGTTTGAAGCTACTGACTGAATGAAAGGAGCTGGCATCTCACTCTCTTTGAATCTTCTTTATCATGCTAGGATTAGCAGGAAAAAGCAAAAAAATTCAGAATTGCACCTTGCAATGTGGAGATATTACTGTTTGTGCATTTACAATATTCATTGATTTTTGCCATTGAAAAACATGTTTTTCATATACCAGAAATGTTTGAAGCTACTGACTGAATGAAAGGAGCTGGCATCTCACTCTCTTTGAATCTTCTTTATCATGCTAGGATTAGCAGGAAAAAGCTAAAAATTTCAGAATTGCACCTTGCAATGTGGAGATATTACTGTTTGTGCATTTACAATATTCATTGATTTTTGCCATTGAAAAACATGTTTTTCATATACCAGAAATGTTTGAAGCTACTGACTGAATGAAAGGAGCTGGCATCTCACTCTCTTTGAATCTTCTTTATCATGCTAGGATTAACAGGAAAAAGCTAAAAATTTCAGAATTGCACCGTGCAATGTGGAGATATTACTGTTTGTGCATTTACAATATTCATTGATTTTTGCCATTGAAAAACATGTTTTTCATATACCAGAAATGTTTGAAGCTACTGACTGAATGAAAGGAGCTGGCATCTCACTCTCTTTGAATCTTCTTTATCATGCTAGGATTAACAGGAAAAAGCAAAAAATTTCAGAATTGCACCGTGCAATGTGGAGATATTACTGTTTGTGCATTTACAATATTCATTGATTTTTGCCATTGAAAAACATGTTTTTCATATACCAGAAATGTTTGAAGCTACTGACTGAATGAAAGGAGCTGGCATCTCACTCTCTTTGAATCTTCTTTATCATGCTAGGATTAACAGGAAAAAGCTAAAAATTTCAGAATTGCACCGTGCAATGTGGAGATATTACTGTTTGTGCATTTACAATATTCATTGATTTTTGCCATTGAAAAACGTCCAGAAATGTTTGAAGCTACTGACTGAATGAAAGGAGCTGGCATCTCACTCTCTTTGAATCTTCTTTATCATGCTAGGATTAGCAGGAAAAAGCAAAAAATTTCAGAATTGCACCGTGCAATGTGGAGATATTACTGTTTGTGCATTTACAATATTCATTGATTTTTGCCATTGAAAAACATGTTTTTCATATACCAGAAATGTTTGAAGCTACTGACTGAATGAAAGGAGCTGGCATCTCACTCTCTTTGAATCTTCTTTATCATGCTAGGATTAGCAGGAAAAAGCAAAAAATTTCAGAATTGCACCGTGCAATGTGGAGATATTACTGTTTGTGCATTTACAATATTCATTGATTTTTGCCATTGAAAAACGTCCAGAAATGTTTGAAGCTACTGACTGAATGAAAGGAGCTGGCATCTCACTCTCTTTGAATCTTCTTTATCATGCTAGGATTAACAGGAAAAAGCTAAAAATTTCAGAATTGCACCTTGCAATGTGGAGATATTACTGTTTGTGCATTTACAATATTCATTGATTTTTGCCATTGAAAAACATGTTTTTCATATACCAGAAATGTTTGAAGCTACTGACTGAATGAAAGGAGCTGGCATCTCACTCTCTTTGAATCTTCTTTATCATGCTAGGATTAACAGGAAAAAGCTAAAAATTTCAGAATTGCACCGTGCAATGTGGAGATATTACTGTTTGTGCATTTACAATATTCATTGATTTTTGCCATTGAAAAACATGTTTTTCATATACCAGAAAAGTTTGAAGCTACTGACTGAATGAAAGGAGCTGGCATCTCACTCTCTTTGAATCTTCTTTATCATGCTAGGATTAGCAGGAAAAAGCAAAAAATTTCAGAATTGCACCGTGCAATGTGGAGATATTACTGTTTGTGCATTTACAATATTCATTGATTTTTGCCATTGAAAAACATGTTTTTCATATACCAGAAATGTTTGAAGCTACTGACTGAATGAAAGGAGCTGGCATCTCACTCTCTTTGAATCTTCTTTATCATGCTAGGATTAGCAGGAAAAAGCAAAAAATTTCAGAATTGCACCTTGCAATGTGGAGATATTACTGTTTGTGCATTTACAATATTCATTGATTTTTGCCATTGAAAAACATGTTTTTCATATACCAGAAATGTTTGAAGCTACTGACTGAATGAAAGGAGCTGGCATCTCACTCTCTTTGAATCTTCTTTATCATGCTAGGATTAGCAGGAAAAAGCAAAAAATTTCAGAATTGCACCTTGCAATGTGGAGATATTACTGTTTGTGCATTTACAATATTCATTGATTTTTGCCATTGAAAAACGTCCAGAAATGTTTGAAGCTACTGACTGAATGAAAGGAGCTGGCATCTCACTCTCTTTGAATCTTCTTTATCATGCTAGGATTAACAGGAAAAAGCTAAAAATTTCAGAATTGCACCGTGCAATGTGGAGATATTATTGTTTGTGCATTTACAATATTCATTGATTTTTGCCATTGAAAAACATGTTTTTCATATACCAGAAATGTTTGAAGCTACTGACTGAATGAAAGGAGCTGGCATCTCACTCTCTTTGAATCTTCTTTATCATGCTAGGATTAACAGGAAAAAGCTAAAAATTTCAGAATTGCACCGTGCAATGTGGAGATATTACTGTTTGTGCATTTACAATATTCATTGATTTTTGCCATTGAAAAACGTCCAGAAATGTTTGAAGCTACTGACTGAATGAAAGGAGCTGGCATCTCACTCTCTTTGAATCTTCTTTATCATGCTAGGATTAACAGGAAAAAGCAAAAAATTTCAGAATTGCACCGTGCAATGTGGAGATATTACTGTTTGTGCATTTACAATATTCATTGATTTTTGCCATTGAAAAACATGTTTTTCATATACCAGAAATGTTTGAAGCTACTGACTGAATGAAAGGAGCTGGCATCTCACTCTCTTTGAATCTTCTTTATCATGCTAGGATTAACAGGAAAAAGCTAAAAATTTCAGAATTGCACCGTGCAATGTGGAGATATTACTGTTTGTGCATTTACAATATTCATTGATTTTTGCCATTGAAAAACGTCCAGAAATGTTTGAAGCTACTGACTGAATGAAAGGAGCTGGCATCTCACTCTCTTTGAATCTTCTTTATCATGCTAGGATTAGCAGGAAAAAGCTAAAAATTTCAGAATTGCACCGTGCAATGTGGAGATATTACTGTTTGTGCATTTACAATATTCATTGATTTTTGCCATTGAAAAACATGTTTTTCATATACCAGAAATGTTTGAAGCTACTGACTGAATGAAAGGAGCTGGCATCTCACTCTCTTTGAATCTTCTTTATCATGCTAGGATTAACAGGAAAAAGCTAAAAATTTCAGAATTGCACCTTGCAATGTGGAGATATTACTGTTTGTGCATTTACAATATTCATTGATTTTTGCCATTGAAAAACATGTTTTTCATATACCAGAAATGTTTGAAGCTACTGACTGAATGAAAGGAGCTGGCATCTCACTCTCTTTGAATCTTCTTTATCATGCTAGGATTAACAGGAAAAAGCAAAAAATTTCAGAATTGCACCTTGCAATATGGAGATATTACTGTTTGTGCATTTACAATATTCATTGATTTTTGCCATTGAAAAACATGTTTTTCATATACCAGAAATGTTTGAAGCTACTGACTGAATGAAAGGAGCTGGCATCTCACTCTCTTTGAATCTTCTTTATCATGCTAGGATTAGCAGGAAAAAGCTAAAAATTTCAGAATTGCACCGTGCAATGTGGAGATATTACTGTTTGTGCATTTACAATATTCATTGATTTTTGCCATTGAAAAACATGTTTTTCATATACCAGAAATGTTTGAAGCTACTGACTGAATGAAAGGAGCTGGCATCTCACTCTCTTTGAATCTTCTTTATCATGCTAGGATTAACAGGAAAAAGCAAAAAATTTCAGAATTGCACCTTGCAATGTGGAGATATTACTGTTTGTGCATTTACAATATTCATTGATTTTTGCCATTGAAAAACGTCCAGAAATGTTTGAAGCTACTGACTGAATGAAAGGAGCTGGCATCTCACTCTCTTTGAATCTTCTTTATCATGCTAGGATTAACAGGAAAAAGCAAAAAATTTCAGAATTGCACCTTGCAATGTGGAGATATTACTGTTTGTGCATTTACAATATTCATTGATTTTTGCCATTGAAAAACATGTTTTTCATATACCAGAAATGTTTGAAGCTACTGACTGAATGAAAGGAGCTGGCATCTCACTCTCTTTGAATCTTCTTTATCATGCTAGGATTAGCAGGAAAAAGCTAAAAATTTCAGAATTGCACCGTGCAATGTGGAGATATTACTGTTTGTGCATTTACAATATTCATTGATTTTTGCCATTGAAAAACATGTTTTTCATATACCAGAAATGTTTGAAGCTACTGACTGAATGAAAGGAGCTGGCATCTCACTCTCTTTGAATCTTCTTTATCATGCTAGGATTAGCAGGAAAAAGCTAAAAATTTCAGAATTGCACCGTGCAATGTGGAGATATTACTGTTTGTGCATTTACAATATTCATTGATTTTTGCCATTGAAAAACATGTTTTTCATATACCAGAAATGTTTGAAGCTACTGACTGAATGAAAGGAGCTGGCATCTCACTCTCTTTGAATCTTCTTTATCATGCTAGGATTAGCAGGAAAAAGCTAAAAATTTCAGAATTGCACCGTGCAATGTGGAGATATTACTGTTTGTGCATTTACAATATTCATTGATTTTTGCCATTGAAAAACATGTTTTTCATATACCAGAAATGTTTGAAGCTACTGACTGAATGAAAGGAGCTGGCATCTCACTCTCTTTGAATCTTCTTTATCATGCTAGGATTAACAGGAAAAAGCAAAAAATTTCAGAATTGCACCTTGCAATGTGGAGATATTACTGTTTGTGCATTTACAATATTCATTGATTTTTGCCATTGAAAAACATGTTTTTCATATACCAGAAATATTTGAAGCTACTGACTGAATGAAAGGAGCTGGCATCTCACTCTCTTTGAATCTTCTTTATCATGCTAGGATTAGCAGGAAAAAGCAAAAAATTTCAGAATTGCACCGTGCAATGTGGAGATATTACTGTTTGTGCATTTACAATATTCATTGATTTTTGCCATTGAAAAACATGTTTTTCATATACCAGAAATGTTTGAAGCTACTGACTGAATGAAAGGAGCTGGCATCTCACTCTCTTTGAATCTTCTTTATCATGCTAGGATTAGCAGGAAAAAGCAAAAAATTTCAGAATTGCACCGTGCAATGTGGAGATATTACTGTTTGTGCATTTACAATATTCATTGATTTTTGCCATTGAAAAACATGTTTTTCATATACCAGAAATGTTTGAAGCTACTGACTGAATGAAAGGAGCTGGCATCTCACTCTCTTTGAATCTTCTTTATCATGCTAGGATTAACAGGAAAAAGCTAAAAATTTCAGAATTGCACCTTGCAATGTGGAGATATTACTGTTTGTGCATTTACAATATTCATTGATTTTTGCCATTGAAAAACATGTTTTTCATATACCAGAAATGTTTGAAGCTACTGACTGAATGAAAGGAGCTGGCATCTCACTCTCTTTGAATCTTCTTTATCATGCTAGGATTAACAGGAAAAAGCTAAAAATTTCAGAATTGCACCGTGCAATGTGGAGATATTACTGTTTGTGCATTTACAATATTCATTGATTTTTGCCATTGAAAAACGTCCAGAAATGTTTGAAGCTACTGACTGAATGAAAGGAGCTGGCATCTCACTCTCTTTGAATCTTCTTTATCATGCTAGGATTAGCAGGAAAAAGCAAAAAATTTCAGAATTGCACCTTGCAATGTGGAGATATTACTGTTTGTGCATTTACAATATTCATTGATTTTTGCCATTGAAAAACGTCCAGAAATGTTTGAAGCTACTGACTGAATGAAAGGAGCTGGCATCTCACTCTCTTTGAATCTTCTTTATCATGCTAGGATTAGCAGGAAAAAGCAAAAAATTTCAGAATTGCACCGTGCAATGTGGAGATATTACTGTTTGTGCATTTACAATATTCATTGATTTTTGCCATTGAAAAACGTCCAGAAATGTTTGAAGCTACTGACTGAATGAAAGGAGCTGGCATCTCACTCTCTTTGAATCTTCTTTATCATGCTAGGATTAGCAGGAAAAAGCTAAAAATTTCAGAATTGCACCGTGCAATGTGGAGATATTACTGTTTGTGCATTTACAATATTCATTGATTTTTGCCATTGAAAAACATGTTTTTCATATACCAGAAATGTTTGAAGCTACTGACTGAATGAAAGGAGCTGGCATCTCACTCTCTTTGAATCTTCTTTATCATGCTAGGATTAGCAGGAAAAAGCTAAAAATTTCAGAATTGCACCGTGCAATGTGGAGATATTACTGTTTGTGCATTTACAATATTCATTGATTTTTGCCATTGAAAAACATGTTTTTCATATACCAGAAATGTTTGAAGCTACTGACTGAATGAAAGGAGCTGGCATCTCACTCTCTTTGAATCTTCTTTATCATGCTAGGATTAACAGGAAAAAGCAAAAAATTTCAGAATTGCACCTTGCAATGTGGAGATATTACTGTTTGTGCATTTACAATATTCATTGATTTTTGCCATTGAAAAACATGTTTTTCATATACCAGAAATATTTGAAGCTACTGACTGAATGAAAGGAGCTGGCATCTCACTCTCTTTGAATCTTCTTTATCATGCTAGGATTAGCAGGAAAAAGCAAAAAATTTCAGAATTGCACCGTGCAATGTGGAGATATTACTGTTTGTGCATTTACAATATTCATTGATTTTTGCCATTGAAAAACATGTTTTTCATATACCAGAAATGTTTGAAGCTACTGACTGAATGAAAGGAGCTGGCATCTCACTCTCTTTGAATCTTCTTTATCATGCTAGGATTAGCAGGAAAAAGCAAAAAATTTCAGAATTGCACCGTGCAATGTGGAGATATTATTGTTTGTGCATTTACAATATTCATTGATTTTTGCCATTGAAAAACATGTTTTTCATATACCAGAAATGTTTGAAGCTACTGACTGAATGAAAGGAGCTGGCATCTCACTCTCTTTGAATCTTCTTTATCATGCTAGGATTAACAGGAAAAAGCTAAAAATTTCAGAATTGCACCTTGCAATGTGGAGATATTACTGTTTGTGCATTTACAATATTCATTGATTTTTGCCATTGAAAAACATGTTTTTCATATACCAGAAATGTTTGAAGCTACTGACTGAATGAAAGGAGCTGGCATCTCACTCTCTTTGAATCTTCTTTATCATGCTAGGATTAACAGGAAAAAGCTAAAAATTTCAGAATTGCACCGTGCAATGTGGAGATATTACTGTTTGTGCATTTACAATATTCATTGATTTTTGCCATTGAAAAACGTCCAGAAATGTTTGAAGCTACTGACTGAATGAAAGGAGCTGGCATCTCACTCTCTTTGAATCTTCTTTATCATGCTAGGATTAGCAGGAAAAAGCAAAAAATTTCAGAATTGCACCTTGCAATGTGGAGATATTACTGTTTGTGCATTTACAATATTCATTGATTTTTGCCATTGAAAAACGTCCAGAAATGTTTGAAGCTACTGACTGAATGAAAGGAGCTGGCATCTCACTCTCTTTGAATCTTCTTTATCATGCTAGGATTAGCAGGAAAAAGCAAAAAATTTCAGAATTGCACCGTGCAATGTGGAGATATTACTGTTTGTGCATTTACAATATTCATTGATTTTTGCCATTGAAAAACGTCCAGAAATGTTTGAAGCTACTGACTGAATGAAAGGAGCTGGCATCTCACTCTCTTTGAATCTTCTTTATCATGCTAGGATTAACAGGAAAAAGCTAAAAATTTCAGAATTGCACCGTGCAATGTGGAGATATTACTGTTTGTGCATTTACAATATTCATTGATTTTTGCCATTGAAAAACATGTTTTTCATATACCAGAAATGTTTGAAGCTACTGACTGAATGAAAGGAGCTGGCATCTCACTCTCTTTGAATCTTCTTTATCATGCTAGGATTAACAGGAAAAAGCTAAAAATTTCAGAATTGCACCGTGCAATGTGGAGATATTACTGTTTGTGCATTTACAATATTCATTGATTTTTGCCATTGAAAAACATGTTTTTCATATACCAGAAATGTTTGAAGCTACTGACTGAATGAAAGGAGCTGGCATCTCACTCTCTTTGAATCTTCTTTATCATGCTAGGATTAACAGGAAAAAGCAAAAAATTTCAGAATTGCACCGTGCAATGTGGAGATATTACTGTTTGTGCATTTACAATATTCATTGATTTTTGCCATTGAAAAACGTCCAGAAATGTTTGAAGCTACTGACTGAATGAAAGGAGCTGGCATCTCACTCTCTTTGAATCTTCTTTATCATGCTAGGATTAACAGGAAAAAGCTAAAAATTTCAGAATTGCACCGTGCAATGTGGAGATATTACTGTTTGTGCATTTACAATATTCATTGATTTTTGCCATTGAAAAACATGTTTTTCATATACCAGAAATGTTTGAAGCTACTGACTGAATGAAAGGAGCTGGCATCTCACTCTCTTTGAATCTTCTTTATCATGCTAGGATTAACAGGAAAAAGCTAAAAAATTCAGAATTGCACCTTGCAATGTGGAGATATTACTGTTTGTGCATTTACAATATTCATTGATTTTTGCCATTGAAAAACATGTTTTTCATATACCAGAAATGTTTGAAGCTACTGACTGAATGAAAGGAGCTGGCATCTCACTCTCTTTGAATCTTCTTTATCATGCTAGGATTAGCAGGAAAAAGCAAAAAATTTCAGAATTGCACCGTGCAATGTGGAGATATTACTGTTTGTGCATTTACAATATTCATTGATTTTTGCCATTGAAAAACATGTTTTTCATATACCAGAAATGTTTGAAGCTACTGACTGAATGAAAGGAGCTGGCATCTCACTCTCTTTGAATCTTCTTTATCATGCTAGGATTAACAGGAAAAAGCTAAAAATTTCAGAATTGCACCGTGCAATGTGGAGATATTACTGTTTGTGCATTTACAATATTCATTGATTTTTGCCATTGAAAAACGTCCAGAAATGTTTGAAGCTACTGACTGAATGAAAGGAGCTGGCATCTCACTCTCTTTGAATCTTCTTTATCATGCTAGGATTAGCAGGAAAAAGCAAAAAATTTCAGAATTGCACCGTGCAATGTGGAGATATTACTGTTTGTGCATTTACAATATTCATTGATTTTTGCCATTGAAAAACATGTTTTTCATATACCAGAAATGTTTGAAGCTACTGACTGAATGAAAGGAGCTGGCATCTCACTCTCTTTGAATCTTCTTTATCATGCTAGGATTAACAGGAAAAAGCTAAAAATTTCAGAATTGCACCGTGCAATGTGGAGATATTACTGTTTGTGCATTTACAATATTCATTGATTTTTGCCATTGAAAAACGTCCAGAAATGTTTGAAGCTACTGACTGAATGAAAGGAGCTGGCATCTCACTCTCTTTGAATCTTCTTTATCATGCTAGGATTAACAGGAAAAAGCTAAAAATTTCAGAATTGCACCTTGCAATGTGGAGATATTACTGTTTGTGCATTTACAATATTCATTGATTTTTGCCATTGAAAAACATGTTTTTCATATACCAGAAATGTTTGAAGCTACTGACTGAATGAAAGGAGCTGGCATCTCACTCTCTTTGAATCTTCTTTATCATGCTAGGATTAGCAGGAAAAAGCAAAAAATTTCAGAATTGCACCTTGCAATGTGGAGATATTACTGTTTGTGCATTTACAATATTCATTGATTTTTGCCATTGAAAAACGTCCAGAAATGTTTGAAGCTACTGACTGAATGAAAGGAGCTGGCATCTCACTCTCTTTGAATCTTCTTTATCATGCTAGGATTAACAGGAAAAAGCTAAAAATTTCAGAATTGCACCGTGCAATGTGGAGATATTACTGTTTGTGCATTTACAATATTCATTGATTTTTGCCATTGAAAAACATGTTTTTCATATACCAGAAATGTTTGAAGCTACTGACTGAATGAAAGGAGCTGGCATCTCACTCTCTTTGAATCTTCTTTATCATGCTAGGATTAACAGGAAAAAGCTTAAAATTTCAGAATTGCACCTTGCAATGTGGAGATATTACTGTTTGTGCATTTACAATATTCATTGATTTTTGCCATTGAAAAACATGTTTTTCATATACCAGAAATGTTTGAAGCTACTGACTGAATGAAAGGAGCTGGCATCTCACTCTCTTTGAATCTTCTTTATCATGCTAGGATTAGCAGGAAAAAGCAAAAAATTTCAGAATTGCACCTTGCAATGTGGAGATATTACTGTTTGTGCATTTACAATATTCATTGATTTTTGCCATTGAAAAACATGTTTTTCATATACCAGAAATGTTTGAAGCTACTGACTGAATGAAAGGAGCTGGCATCTCACTCTCTTTGAATCTTCTTTATCATGCTAGGATTAGCAGGAAAAAGCAAAAAATTTCAGAATTGCACCGTGCAATGTGGAGATATTACTGTTTGTGCATTTACAATATTCATTGATTTTTGCCATTGAAAAACGTCCAGAAATGTTTGAAGCTACTGACTGAATGAAAGGAGCTGGCATCTCACTCTCTTTGAATCTTCTTTATCATGCTAGGATTAACAGGAAAAAGCTAAAAATTTCAGAATTGCACCGTGCAATGTGGAGATATTACTGTTTGTGCATTTACAATATTCATTGATTTTTGCCATTGAAAAACATGTTTTTCATATACCAGAAATGTTTGAAGCTACTGACTGAATGAAAGGAGCTGGCATCTCACTCTCTTTGAATCTTCTTTATCATGCTAGGATTAACAGGAAAAAGCTAAAAATTTCAGAATTGCACCGTGCAATGTGGAGATATTACTGTTTGTGCATTTACAATATTCATTGATTTTTGCCATTGAAAAACGTCCAGAAATGTTTGAAGCTACTGACTGAATGAAAGGAGCTGGCATCTCACTCTCTTTGAATCTTCTTTATCATGCTAGGATTAGCAGGAAAAAGCAAAAAATTTCAGAATTGCACCGTGAAATGTGGAGATATTACTGTTTGTGCATTTACAATATTCATTGATTTTTGCCATTGAAAAACGTCCAGAAATGTTTGAAGCTACTGACTGAATGAAAGGAGCTGGCATCTCACTCTCTTTGAATCTTCTTTATCATGCTAGGATTAACAGGAAAAAGCAAAAAATTTCAGAATTGCACCGTGCAATGTGGAGATATTACTGTTTGTGCATTTACAATATTCATTGATTTTTGCCATTGAAAAACGTCCAGAAATGTTTGAAGCTACTGACTGAATGAAAGGAGCTGGCATCTCACTCTCTTTGAATCTTCTTTATCATGCTAGGATTAGCAGGAAAAAGCTAAAAATTTCAGAATTGCACCGTGCAATGTGGAGATATTACTGTTTGTGCATTTACAATATTCATTGATTTTTGCCATTGAAAAACATGTTTTTCATATACCAGAAATGTTTGAAGCTACTGACTGAATGAAAGGAGCTGGCATCTCACTCTCTTTGAATCTTCTTTATCATGCTAGGATTAACAGGAAAAAGCAAAAAATTTCAGAATTGCACCTTGCAATGTGGAGATATTACTGTTTGTGCATTTACAATATTCATTGATTTTTGCCATTGAAAAACATGTTTTTCATATACCAGAAATGTTTGAAGCTACTGACTGAATGAAAGGAGCTGGCATCTCACTCTCTTTGAATCTTCTTTATCATGCTAGGATTAGCAGGAAAAAGCTAAAAATTTCAGAATTGCACCTTGCAATGTGGAGATATTACTGTTTGTGCATTTACAATATTCATTGATTTTTGCCATTGAAAAACATGTTTTTCATATACCAGAAATGTTTGAAGCTACTGACTGAATGAAAGGAGCTGGCATCTCACTCTCTTTGAATCTTCTTTATCATGCTAGGATTAGCAGGAAAAAGCAAAAAATTTCAGAATTGCACCTTGCAATGTGGAGATATTACTGTTTGTGCATTTACAATATTCATTGATTTTTGCCATTGAAAAACGTCCAGAAATGTTTGAAGCTACTGACTGAATGAAAGGAGCTGGCATCTCACTCTCTTTGAATCTTCTTTATCATGCTAGGATTAACAGGAAAAAGCTAAAAATTTCAGAATTGCACCGTGCAATGTGGAGATATTACTGTTTGTGCATTTACAATATTCATTGATTTTTGCCATTGAAAAACATGTTTTTCATATACCAGAAATGTTTGAAGCTACTGACTGAATGAAAGGAGCTGGCATCTCACTCTCTTTGAATCTTCTTTATCATGCTAGGATTAGCAGGAAAAAGCAAAAAATTTCAGAATTGCACCGTGCAATGAGGAGATATTACTGTTTGTGCATTTACAATATTCATTGATTTTTGCCATTGAAAAACATGTTTTTCATATACCAGAAATGTTTGAAGCTACTGACTGAATGAAAGGAGCTGGCATCTCACTCTCTTTGAATCTTCTTTATCATGCTAGGATTAGCAGGAAAAAGCAAAAAATTTCAGAATTGCACCGTGCAATGTGGAGATATTACTGTTTGTGCATTTACAATATTCATTGATTTTTGCCATTGAAAAACATGTTTTTCATATACCAGAAATGTTTGAAGCTACTGACTGAATGAAAGGAGCTGGCATCTCACTCTCTTTGAATCTTCTTTATCATGCTAGGATTAACAGGAAAAAGCTAAAAATTTCAGAATTGCACCGTGCAATGTGGAGATATTACTGTTTGTGCATTTACAATATTCATTGATTTTTGCCATTGAAAAACATATTTTTCATATACCAGAAATGTTTGAAGCTACTGACTGAATGAAAGGAGCTGGCATCTCACTCTCTTTGAATCTTCTTTATCATGCTAGGATTAACAGGAAAAAGCAAAAAATTTCAGAATTGCACCTTGCAATGTGGAGATATTACTGTTTGTGCATTTACAATATTCATTGATTTTTGCCATTGAAAAACGTCCAGAAATGTTTGAAGCTACTGACTGAATGAAAGGAGCTGGCATCTCACTCTCTTTGAATCTTCTTTATCATGCTAGGATTAACAGGAAAAAGCAAAAAATTTCAGAATTGCACCTTGCAATGTGGAGATATTACTGTTTGTGCATTTACAATATTCATTGATTTTTGCCATTGAAAAACATGTTTTTCATATACCAGAAATGTTTGAAGCTACTGACTGAATGAAAGGAGCTGGCATCTCACTCTCTTTGAATCTTCTTTATCATGCTAGGATTAGCAGGAAAAAGCTAAAAATTTCAGAATTGCACCATGCAATGTGGAGATATTACTGTTTGTGCATTTACAATATTCATTGATTTTTGCCATTGAAAAACATGTTTTTCATATACTAGAAATGTTTGAAGCTACTGACTGAATGAAAGGAGCTGGCATCTCACTCTCTTTGAATCTTCTTTATCATGCTAGGATTAGCAGGAAAAAGCTAAAAATTTCAGAATTGCACCTTGCAATGTGGAGATATTACTGTTTGTGCATTTACAATATTCATTGATTTTTGCCATTGAAAAACATGTTTTTCATATACCAGAAATGTTTGAAGCTACTGACTGAGTGAAAGGAGCTGGCATCTCACTCTCTTTGAATCTTCTTTATCATGCTAGGATTAGCAGGAAAAAGCTAAAAATTTCAGAATTGCACCATGCAATGTGGAGATATTACTGTTTGTGCATTTACAATATTCATTGATTTTTGCCATTGAAAAACATGTTTTTCATATACCAGAAATGTTTGAAGCTACTGACTGAATGAAAGGAGCTGGCATCTCACTCTCTTTGAATCTTCTTTATCATGCTAGGATTAGCAGGAAAAAGCAAAAAATTTCAGAATTGCACCTTGCAATGTGGAGATATTACTGTTTGTGCATTTACAATATTCATTGATTTTTGCCATTGAAAAACGTCCAGAAATGTTTGAAGCTACTGACTGAATGAAAGGAGCTGGCATCTCACTCTCTTTGAATCTTCTTTATCATGCTAGGATTAACAGGAAAAAGCCAAAAATTTCAGAATTGCACCTTGCAATGTGGAGATATTACTGTTTGTGCATTTACAATATTCATTGATTTTTGCCATTGAAAAACATGTTTTTCATATACCAGAAATGTTTGAAGCTACTGACTGAATGAAAGGAGCTGGCATCTCACTCTCTTTGAATCTTCTTTATCATGCTAGGATTAACAGGAAAAAGCTAAAAATTTCAGAATTGCACCGTGCAATGTGGAGATATTACTGTTTGTGCATTTACAATATTCATTGATTTTTGCCATTGAAAAACATGTTTTTCATATACCAGAAATGTTTGAAGCTACTGACTGAATGAAAGGAGCTGGCATCTCACTCTCTTTGAATCTTCTTTATCATGCTAGGATTAGCAGGAAAAAGCTAAAAATTTCAGAATTGCACCTTGCAATGTGGAGATATTACTGTTTGTGCATTTACAATATTCATTGATTTTTGCCATTGAAAAACATGTTTTTCATATACCAGAAATGTTTGAAGCTACTGACTGAATGAAAGGAGCTGGCATCTCACTCTCTTTGAATCTTCTTTATCATGCTAGGATTAGCAGGAAAAAGCTAAAAATTTCAGAATTGCACCTTGCAATGTGGAGATATTACTGTTTGTGCATTTACAATATTCATTGATTTTTGCCATTGAAAAACATGTTTTTCATATACCAGAAATGTTTGAAGCTACTGACTGAATGAAAGGAGCTGGCATCTCACTCTCTTTGAATCTTCTTTATCATGCTAGGATTAACAGGAAAAAGCTAAAAATTTCAGAATTGCACCGTGCAATGTGGAGATATTACTGTTTGTGCATTTACAATATTCATTGATTTTTGCCATTGAAAAACATGTTTTTCATATACCAGAAATGTTTGAAGCTACTGACTGAATGAAAGGAGCTGGCATCTCACTCTCTTTGAATCTTCTTTATCATGCTAGGATTAGCAGGAAAAAGCTAAAAATTTCAGAATTGCACCTTGCAATGTGGAGATATTACTGTTTGTGCATTTACAATATTCATTGATTTTTGCCATTGAAAAACATGTTTTTCATATACCAGAAATGTTTGAAGCTACTGACTGAATGAAAGGAGCTGGCATCTCACTCTCTTTGAATCTTCTTTATCATGCTAGGATTAGCAGGAAAAAGCTAAAAATTTCAGAATTGCACCTTGCAATGTGGAGATATTACTGTTTGTGCATTTACAATATTCATTGATTTTTGCCATTGAAAAACGTCCAGAAATGTTTGAAGCTACTGACTGAATGAAAGGAGCTGGCATCTCACTCTCTTTGAATCTTCTTTATCATGCTAGGATTAACAGGAAAAAGCTAAAAATTTCAGAATTGCACCTTGCAATGTGGAGATATTACTGTTTGTGCATTTACAATATTCATTGATTTTTGCCATTGAAAAACATGTTTTTCATATACCAGAAATGTTTGAAGCTACTGACTGAATGAAAGGAGCTGGCATCTCACTCTCTTTGAATCTTCTTTATCATGCTAGGATTAACAGGAAAAAGCTAAAAATTTCAGAATTGCACCGTGCAATGTGGAGATATTACTGTTTGTGCATTTACAATATTCATTGATTTTTGCCATTGAAAAACATGTTTTTCATACACCAGAAATGTTTGAAGCTACTGACTGAATGAAAGGAGCTGGCATCTCACTCTCTTTGAATCTTCTTTATCATGCTAGGATTAGCAGGAAAAAGCAAAAAATTTCAGAATTGCACCTTGCAATGTGGAGATATTACTGTTTGTGCATTTACAATATTCATTGATTTTTGCCATTGAAAAACGTCCAGAAATGTTTGAAGCTACTGACTGAATGAAAGGAGCTGGCATCTCACTCTCTTTGAATCTTCTTTATCATGCTAGGATTAACAGGAAAAAGCTAAAAATTTCAGAATTGCACCTTGCAATGTGGAGATATTACTGTTTGTGCATTTACAATATTCATTGATTTTTGCCATTGAAAAACATGTTTTTCATATACCAGAAATGTTTGAAGCTACTGACTGAATGAAAGGAGCTGGCATCTCACTCTCTTTGAATCTTCTTTATCATGCTAGGATTAGCAGGAAAAAGCAAAAAATTTCAGAATTGCACCTTGCAATGTGGAGATATTACTGTTTGTGCATTTACAATATTCATTGATTTTTGCCATTGAAAAACGTCCAGAAATGTTTGAAGCTACTGACTGAATGAAAGGAGCTGGCATCTCACTCTCTTTGAATCTTCTTTATCATGCTAGGATTAACAGGAAAAAGCCAAAAATTTCAGAATTGCACCTTGCAATGTGGAGATATTACTGTTTGTGCATTTACAATATTCATTGATTTTTGCCATTGAAAAACATGTTTTTCATATACCAGAAATGTTTGAAGCTACTGACTGAATGAAAGGAGCTGGCATCTCACTCTCTTTGAATCTTCTTTATCATGCTAGGATTAACAGGAAAAAGCTAAAAATTTCAGAATTGCACCGTGCAATGTGGAGATATTACTGTTTGTGCATTTACAATATTCATTGATTTTTGCCATTGAAAAACATGTTTTTCATATACCAGAAATGTTTGAAGCTACTGACTGAATGAAAGGAGCTGGCATCTCACTCTCTTTGAATCTTCTTTATCATGCTAGGATTAGCAGGAAAAAGCTAAAAATTTCAGAATTGCACCTTGCAATGTGGAGATATTACTGTTTGTGCATTTACAATATTCATTGATTTTTGCCATTGAAAAACATGTTTTTCATATACCAGAAATGTTTGAAGCTACTGACTGAATGAAAGGAGCTGGCATCTCACTCTCTTTGAATCTTCTTTATCATGCTAGGATTAGCAGGAAAAAGCTAAAAATTTCAGAATTGCACCTTGCAATGTGGAGATATTACTGTTTGTGCATTTACAATATTCATTGATTTTTGCCATTGAAAAACATGTTTTTCATATACCAGAAATGTTTGAAGCTACTGACTGAATGAAAGGAGCTGGCATCTCACTCTCTTTGAATCTTCTTTATCATGCTAGGATTAACAGGAAAAAGCTAAAAATTTCAGAATTGCACCGTGCAATGTGGAGATATTACTGTTTGTGCATTTACAATATTCATTGATTTTTGCCATTGAAAAACATGTTTTTCATATACCAGAAATGTTTGAAGCTACTGACTGAATGAAAGGAGCTGGCATCTCACTCTCTTTGAATCTTCTTTATCATGCTAGGATTAGCAGGAAAAAGCTAAAAATTTCAGAATTGCACCTTGCAATGTGGAGATATTACTGTTTGTGCATTTACAATATTCATTGATTTTTGCCATTGAAAAACATGTTTTTCATATACCAGAAATGTTTGAAGCTACTGACTGAATGAAAGGAGCTGGCATCTCACTCTCTTTGAATCTTCTTTATCATGCTAGGATTAGCAGGAAAAAGCTAAAAATTTCAGAATTGCACCTTGCAATGTGGAGATATTACTGTTTGTGCATTTACAATATTCATTGATTTTTGCCATTGAAAAACGTCCAGAAATGTTTGAAGCTACTGACTGAATGAAAGGAGCTGGCATCTCACTCTCTTTGAATCTTCTTTATCATGCTAGGATTAACAGGAAAAAGCTAAAAATTTCAGAATTGCACCTTGCAATGTGGAGATATTACTGTTTGTGCATTTACAATATTCATTGATTTTTGCCATTGAAAAACATGTTTTTCATATACCAGAAATGTTTGAAGCTACTGACTGAATGAAAGGAGCTGGCATCTCACTCTCTTTGAATCTTCTTTATCATGCTAGGATTAACAGGAAAAAGCTAAAAATTTCAGAATTGCACCGTGCAATGTGGAGATATTACTGTTTGTGCATTTACAATATTCATTGATTTTTGCCATTGAAAAACATGTTTTTCATACACCAGAAATGTTTGAAGCTACTGACTGAATGAAAGGAGCTGGCATCTCACTCTCTTTGAATCTTCTTTATCATGCTAGGATTAGCAGGAAAAAGCAAAAAATTTCAGAATTGCACCTTGCAATGTGGAGATATTACTGTTTGTGCATTTACAATATTCATTGATTTTTGCCATTGAAAAACGTCCAGAAATGTTTGAAGCTACTGACTGAATGAAAGGAGCTGGCATCTCACTCTCTTTGAATCTTCTTTATCATGCTAGGATTAACAGGAAAAAGCTAAAAATTTCAGAATTGCACCTTGCAATGTGGAGATATTACTGTTTGTGCATTTACAATATTCATTGATTTTTGCCATTGAAAAACATGTTTTTCATATACCAGAAATGTTTGAAGCTACTGACTGAATGAAAGGAGCTGGCATCTCACTCTCTTTGAATCTTCTTTATCATGCTAGGATTAGCAGGAAAAAGCTAAAAATTTCAGAATTGCACCTTGCAATGTGGAGATATTACTGTTTGTGCATTTACAATATTCATTGATTTTTGCCATTGAAAAACGTCCAGAAATGTTTGAAGCTACTGACTGAATGAAAGGAGCTGGCATCTCACTCTCTTTGAATCTTCTTTATCATGCTAGGATTAACAGGAAAAAGCTAAAAATTTCAGAATTGCACCGTGCAATGTGGAGATATTACTGTTTGTGCATTTACAATATTCATTGATTTTTGCCATTGAAAAACATGTTTTTCATATACCAGAAATGTTTGAAGCTACTGACTGAATGAAAGGAGCTGGCATCTCACTCTCTTTGAATCTTCTTTATCATGCTAGGATTAGCAGGAAAAAGCAAAAAATTTCAGAATTGCACCTTGCAATGTGGAGATATTACTGTTTGTGCATTTACAATATTCATTGATTTTTGCCATTGAAAAACGTCCAGAAATGTTTGAAGCTACTGACTGAATGAAAGGAGCTGGCATCTCACTCTCTTTGAATCT
Source organism: Phyllobates terribilis (assembly GCF_046119375.1). Classification (NCBI taxonomy): domain Eukaryota; kingdom Metazoa; phylum Chordata; class Amphibia; order Anura; family Dendrobatidae; genus Phyllobates; species Phyllobates terribilis. The sequence goes on from NW_027365413.1 coordinate 91,163, forward strand.
TCTTTATCATGCTAGGATAAACAGGAAAAAGCTAAAAATTTCAGAATTGCACTGTGCAATGTGGAGATATTACTGTTTGTGCATTTACAATATTCATTGATTTTTGCCATTGAAAAACATGTTTTTCATATACCAGAAATGTTTGAAGCTACTGACTGAATGAAAGGAGCTGGCATCTCACTCTCTTTGAATCTTCTTTATCATGCTAGGATTAACAGGAAAAAGCAAAAAATTTCAGAATTGCACCGTGCAATGTGGAGATATTACTGTTTGTGCATTTACAATATTCATTGATTTTTGCCATTGAAAAACATGTTTTTCATATACCAGAAATGTTTGAAGCTACTGACTGAATGAAAGGAGCTGGCATCTCACTCTCTTTGAATCTTCTTTATCATGCTAGGATTAGCAGGAAAAAGCTAAAAATTTCAGAATTGCACCGTGCAATGTGGAGATATTACTGTTTGTGCATTTACAATATTCATTGATTTTTGCCATTGAAAAACATGTTTTTCATATACCAGAAATGTTTGAAGCTACTGACTGAATGAAAGGAGCTGGCATCTCACTCTCTTTGAATCTTCTTTATCATGCTAGGATTAGCAGGAAAAAGCAAAAAATTTCAGAATTGCACCGTGCAATGTGGAGATATTACTGTTTGTGCATTTACAATATTCATTGATTTTTGCCATTGAAAAACATGTTTTTCATATACCAGAAATGTTTGAAGCTACTGACTGAATGAAAGGAGCTGGCATCTCACTCTCTTTGAATCTTCTTTATCATGCTAGGATTAGCAGGAAAAAGCAAAAAATTTCAGAATTGCACCTTGCAATGTGGAGATATTACTGTTTGTGCATTTACAATATTCATTGATTTTTGCCATTGAAAAACGTCCAGAAATGTTTGAAGCTACTGACTGAATGAAAGGAGCTGGCATCTCACTCTCTTTGAATCTTCTTTATCATGCTAGGATTAACAGGAAAAAGCTAAAAATTTCAGAATTGCACCGTGCAATGTGGAGATATTACTGTTTGTGCATTTACAATATTCATTGATTTTTGCCATTGAAAAACATGTTTTTCATATACCAGAAATGTTTGAAGCTACTGACTGAATGAAAGGAGCTGGCATCTCACTCTCTTTGAATCTTCTTTATCATGCTAGGATTAACAGGAAAAAGCAAAAAATTTCAGAATTGCACCGTGCAATGTGGAGATATTACTGTTTGTGCATTTACAATATTCATTGATTTTTGCCATTGAAAAACATGTTTTTCATATACCAGAAATGTTTGAAGCTACTGACTGAATGAAAGGAGCTGGCATCTCACTCTCTTTGAATCTTCTTTATCATGCTAGGATTAGCAGGAAAAAGCTAAAAATTTCAGAATTGCACCGTGCAATGTGGAGATATTACTGTTTGTGCATTTACAATATTCATTGATTTTTGCCATTGAAAAACATGTTTTTCATATACCAGAAATGTTTGAAGCTACTGACTGAATGAAAGGAGCTGGCATCTCACTCTCTTTGAGTCTTCTTTATCATGCTAGGATTAGCAGGAAAAAGCAAAAAATTTCAGAATTGCACCGTGCAATGTGGAGATATTACTGTTTGTGCATTTACAATATTCATTGATTTTTGCCATTGAAAAACATGTTTTTCATATACCAGAAATGTTTGAAGCTACTGACTGAATGAAAGGAGCTGGCATCTCACTCTCTTTGAATCTTCTTTATCATGCTAGGATTAACAGGAAAAAGCTATATATTTCAGAATTGCACCTTGCAATGTGGAGATATTACTGTTTGTGCATTTACAATATTCATTGATTTTTGCCATTGAAAAACGTCCAGAAATGTTTGAAGCTACTGACTGAATGAAAGGAGCTGGCATCTCACTCTCTTTGAATCTTCTTTATCATGCTAGGATTAACAGGAAAAAGCTAAAAATTTCAGAATTGCACCGTGCAATGTGGAGATATTACTGTTTGTGCATTTACAATATTCATTGATTTTTGCCATTGAAAAACATGTTTTTCATATACCAGAAATGTTTGAAGCTACTGACTGAATGAAAGGAGCTGGCATCTCACTCTCTTTGAATCTTCTTTATCATGCTAGGATTAGCAGGAAAAAGCTAAAAATTTCAGAATTGCACCTTGCAATGTGGAGATATTACTGTTTGTGCATTTACAATATTCATTGATTTTTGCCATTGAAAAACGTCCAGAAATGTTTGAAGCTACTGACTGAATGAAAGGAGCTGGCATCTCACTCTCTTTGAATCTTCTTTATCATGCTAGGATTAGCAGGAAAAAGCTAAAAATTTCAGAATTGCACCTTGCAATGTGGAGATATTACTGTTTGTGCATTTACAATATTCATTGATTTTTGCCATTGAAAAACATGTTTTTCATATACCAGAAATGTTTGAAGCTACTGACTGAATGAAAGGAGCTGGCATCTCACTCTCTTTGAATCTTCTTTATCATGCTAGGATTAGCAGGAAAAAGCTAAAAATTTCAGAATTGCACCGTGCAATGTGGAGATATTACTGTTTGTGCATTTACAATATTCATTGATTTTTGCCATTGAAAAACATGTTTTTCATATACCAGAAATGTTTGAAGCTACTGACTGAATGAAAGGAGCTGGCATCTCACTCTCTTTGAATCTTCTTTATCATGCTAGGATTAGCAGGAAAAAGCTAAAAATTTCAGAATTGCACCTTGCAATGTGGAGATATTACTGTTTGTGCATTTACAATATTCATTGATTTTTGCCATTGAAAAACGTCCAGAAATGTTTGAAGCTACTGACTGAATGAAAGGAGCTGGCATCTCACTCTCTTTGAATCTTCTTTATCATGCTAGGATTAGCAGGAAAAAGCTAAAAATTTCAGAATTGCACCTTGCAATGTGGAGATATTACTGTTTGTGCATTTACAATATTCATTGATTTTTGCCATTGAAAAACATGTTTTTCATATACCAGAAATGTTTGAAGCTACTGACTGAATGAAAGGAGCTGGCATCTCACTCTCTTTGAATCTTCTTTATCATGCTAGGATTAGCAGGAAAAAGCTAAAAATTTCAGAATTGCACCGTGCAATGTGGAGATATTACTGTTTGTGCATTTACAATATTCATTGATTTTTGCCATTGAAAAACATGTTTTTCATATACCAGAAATGTTTGAAGCTACTGACTGAATGAAAGGAGCTGGCATCTCACTCTCTTTGAATCTTCTTTATCATGCTAGGATTAGCAGGAAAAAGCTAAAAATTTCAGAATTGCACCTTGCAATGTGGAGATATTACTGTTTGTGCATTTACAATATTCATTGATTTTTGCCATTGAAAAACGTCCAGAAATGTTTGAAGCTACTGACTGAATGAAAGGAGCTGGCATCTCACTCTCTTTGAATCTTCTTTATCATGCTAGGATTAACAGGAAAAAGCTAAAAATTTCAGAATTGCACCGTGCAATGTGGAGATATTACTGTTTGTGCATTTACAATATTCATTGATTTTTGCCATTGAAAAACGTCCAGAAATGTTTGAAGCTACTGACTGAATGAAAGGAGCTGGCATCTCACTCTCTTTGAATCTTCTTTATCATGCTAGGATTAACAGGAAAAAGCTAAAAATTTCAGAATTGCACCTTACAATGTGGAGATATTACTGTTTGTGCATTTACAATATTCATTGATTTTTGCCATTGAAAAACGTCCAGAAATGTTTGAAGCTACTGACTGAATGAAAGGAGCTGGCATCTCACTCTCTTTGAATCTTCTTTATCATGCTAGGATTAGCAGGAAAAAGCTAAAAATTTCAGAATTGCACCGTGCAATGTGGAGATATTACTGTTTGTGCATTTACAATATTCATTGATTTTTGCCATTGAAAAACGTCCAGAAATGTTTGAAGCTACTGACTGAATGAAAGGAGCTGGCATCTCACTCTCTTTGAATCTTCTTTATCATGCTAGGATTAACAGGAAAAAGCTAAAAATTTCAGAATTGCACCTTGCAATGTGGAGATATTACCGTTTGTGCATTTACAATATTCATTGATTTTTGCCATTGAAAAACGTCCAGAAATGTTTGAAGCTACTGACTGAATGAAAGGAGCTGGCATCTCACTCTCTTTGAATCTTCTTTATCATGCTAGGATTAACAGGAAAAAGCTAAAAATTTCAGAATTGCACCTTGCAATGTGGAGATATTACTGTTTGTGCATTTACAATATTCATTGATTTTTGCCATTGAAAAACGTCCAGAAATGTTTGAAGCTACTGACTGAATGAAAGGAGCTGGCATCTCACTCTCTTTGAATCTTCTCTATCATGCTAGGATTAGCAGGAAAAAGCAAAAAATTTCAGAATTGCACCGTGCAATGTGGAGATATTACTGTTTGTGCATTTACAATATTCATTGATTTTTGCCATTGAAAAACATGTTTTTCATATACCAGAAATGTTTGAAGCTACTGACTGAATGAAAGGAGCTGGCATCTCACTCTCTTTGAATCTTCTTTATCATGCTAGGATTAGCAGGAAAAAGCTAAAAATTTCAGAATTGCACCTTGCAATGTGGAGATATTACTGTTTGTGCATTTACAATATTCATTGATTTTTGCCATTGAAAAACATGTTTTTCATATACCAGAAATGTTTGAAGCTACTGACTGAATGAAAGGAGCTGGCATCTCACTCTCTTTGAATCTTCTTTATCATGCTAGGATTAACAGGAAAAAGCAAAAAATTTCAGAATTGCACCGTGCAATGTGGAGATATTACTGTTTGTGCATTTACAATATTCATTGATTTTTGCCATTGAAAAACATGTTTTTCATATACCAGAAATGTTTGAAGCTACTGACTGAATGAAAGGAGCTGGCATCTCACTCTCTTTGAATCTTCTTTATCATGCTAGGATTAACAGGAAAAAGCTAAAAATTTCAGAATTGCACCGTGCAATGTGGAGATATTACTGTTTGTGCATTTACAATATTCATTGATTTTTGCCATTGAAAAACGTCCAGAAATGTTTGAAGCTACTGACTGAATGAAAGGAGCTGGCATCTCACTCTCTTTGAATCTTCTTTATCATGCTAGGATTAACAGGAAAAAGCTAAAAATTTCAGAATTGCACCTTGCAATGTGGAGATATTACTGTTTGTGCATTTACAATATTCATTGATTTTTGCCATTGAAAAACGTCCAGAAATGTTTGAAGCTACTGACTGAATGAAAGGAGCTGGCATCTCACTCTCTTTGAATCTTCTTTATCATGCTAGGATTAGCAGGAAAAAGCTAAAAATTTCAGAATTGCACCGTGCAATGTGGAGATATTACTGTTTGTGCATTTACAATATTCATTGATTTTTGCCATTGAAAAACGTCCAGAAATGTTTGAAGCTACTGACTGAATGAAAGGAGCTGGCATCTCACTCTCTTTGAATCTTCTTTATCATGCTAGGATTAACAGGAAAAAGCTAAAAATTTCAGAATTGCACCTTGCAATGTGGAGATATTACTGTTTGTGCATTTACAATATTCATTGATTTTTGCCATTGAAAAACGTCCAGAAATGTTTGAAGCTACTGACTGAATGAAAGGAGCTGGCATCTCACTCTCTTTGAATCTTCTTTATCATGCTAGGATTAACAGGAAAAAGCTAAAAATTTCAGAATTGCACCTTGCAATGTGGAGATATTACTGTTTGTGCATTTACAATATTCATTGATTTTTGCCATTGAAAAACGTCCAGAAATGTTTGAAGCTACTGACTGAATGAAAGGAGCTGGCATCTCACTCTCTTTGAATCTTCTTTATCATGCTAGGATTAGCAGGAAAAAGCAAAAAATTTCAGAATTGCACCGTGCAATGTGGAGATATTACTGTTTGTGCATTTACAATATTCATTGATTTTTGCCATTGAAAAACATGTTTTTCATATACCAGAAATGTTTGAAGCTACTGACTGAATGAAAGGAGCTGGCATCTCACTCTCTTTGAATCTTCTTTATCATGCTAGGATTAGCAGGAAAAAGCTAAAAATTTCAGAATTGCACCGTGCAATGTGGAGATATTACTGTTTGTGCATTTACAATATTCATTGATTTTTGCCATTGAAAAACATGTTTTTCATATACCAGAAATGTTTGAAGCTACTGACTGAATGAAAGGAGCTGGCATCTCACTCTCTTTGAATCTTCTTTATCATGCTAGGATTAGCAGGAAAAAGCAAAAAATTTCAGAATTGCACCTTGCAATGTGGAGATATTACTGTTTGTGCATTTACAATATTCATTGATTTTTGCCATTGAAAAACATGTTTTTCATATACCAGAAATGTTTGAAGCTACTGACTGAATGAAAGGAGCTGGCATCTCACTCTCTTTGAATCTTCTTTATCATGCTAGGATTAGCAGGAAAAAGCAAAAAATTTCAGAATTGCACCGTGCAATGTGGAGATATTACTGTTTGTGCATTTACAATATTCACTGATTTTTGCCATTGAAAAACATGTTTTTCATATACCAGAAATGTTTGAAGCTACTGACTGAATGAAAGGAGCTGGCATCTCACTCTCTTTGAATCTTCTTTATCATGCTAGGATTAACAGGAAAAAGCTAAAAATTTCAGAATTGCACCGTGCAATGTGGAGATATTACTGTTTGTGCATTTACAATATTCATTGATTTTTGCCATTGAAAAACATGTTTTTCATATACCAGAAATGTTTGAAGCTACTGACTGAATGAAAGGAGCTGGCATCTCACTCTCTTTGAATCTTCTTTATCATGCTAGGATTAACAGGAAAAAGCAAAAAATTTCAGAATTGCACCGTGCAATGTGGAGATATTACTGTTTGTGCATTTACAATATTCATTGATTTTTGCCATTGAAAAACATGTTTTTCATATACCAGAAATGTTTGAAGCTACTGACTGAATGAAAGGAGCTGGCATCTCACTCTCTTTGAATCTTCTTTATAGTGCTAGGATTAACAGGAAAAAGCTAAAAATTTCAGAATTGCACCGTGCAATGTGGAGATATTACTGTTTGTGCATTTACAATATTCATTGATTTTTGACATTGAAAAACGTCCAGAAATGTTTGAAGCTACTGACTGAATGAAAGGAGCTGGCATCTCACTCTCTTTGAATCTTCTTTATCATGCTAGGATTAGCAGGAAAAAGCAAAAAATTTCAGAATTGCACCTTGCAATGTGGAGATATTACTGTTTGTGCATTTACAATATTCATTGATTTTTGCCATTGAAAAACGTCCAGAAATGTTTGAAGCTACTGACTGAATGAAAGGAGCTGGCATCTCACTCTCTTTGAATCTTCTTTATCATGCTAGGATTAGCAGGAAAAAGCTAAAAATTTCAGAATTGCACCGTGCAATGTGGAGATATTACTGTTTGTGCATTTACAATATTCATTGATTTTTGCCATTGAAAAACATGTTTTTCATATACCAGAAATGTTTGAAGCTACTGACTGAATGAAAGGAGCTGGCATCTCACTCTCTTTGAATCTTCTTTATCATGCTAGGATTAACAGGAAAAAGCTAAAAATTTCAGAATTGCACCTTGCAATGTGGAGATATTACTGTTTGTGCATTTACAATATTCATTGATTTTTGCCATTGAAAAACATGTTTTTCATATACCAGAAATGTTTGAAGCTACTGACTGAATGAAAGGAGCTGGCATCTCACTCTCTTTGAATCTTCTTTATCATGCTAGGATTAGCAGGAAAAAGCAAAAAATTTCAGAATTGCACCGTGCAATGTGGAGATATTACTGTTTGTGCATTTACAATATTCATTGATTTTTGCCATTGAAAAACGTCCAGAAATGTTTGAAGCTACTGACTGAATGAAAGGAGCTGGCATCTCACTCTCTTTGAATCTTCTTTATCATGCTAGGATTAACAGGAAAAAGCAAAAAATTTCAGAATTGCACCGTGCAATGTGGAGATATTACTGTTTGTGCATTTACTATATTTATTGATTTTTGCCATTGAAAAACATGTTTTTCATATACCAGAAATGTTTGAAGCTACTGACTGAATGAAAGGAGCTGGCATCTCACTCTCTTTGAATCTTCTTTATCATGCTAGGATTAACAGGAAAAAGCTAAAAATTTCAGAATTGCACCGTGCAATGTGGAGATATTACTGTTTGTGCATTTACAATATTCATTGATTTTTGCCATTGAAAAACGTCCAGAAATGTTTGAAGCTACTGACTGAATGAAGGAGCTGGCATCTCACTCTCTTTGAATCTTCTTTATCATGCTAGGATTAACAGGAAAAAGCTAAAAATTTCAGAATTGCACCGTGCAATGTGGAGATATTACTGTTTGTGCATTTACAATATTCATTGATTTTTGCCATTGAAAAACATGTTTTTCATATACCAGAAATGTTTGAAGCTACTGACTGAATGAAAGGAGCTGGCATCTCACTCTCTTTGAACCTTCTTTATCATGCTAGGATTAGCAGGAAAAAGCAAAAAATTTCAGAATTGCACCTTGCAATGTGGAGATATTACTGTTTGTGCATTTACAATATTCATTGATTTTTGCCATTGAAAAACATGTTTTTCATATACCAGAAATGTTTGAAGCTACTGACTGAATGAAAGGAGCTGGCATCTCACTCTCTTTGAATCTTCTTTATCATGCTAGGATTAGCAGGAAAAAGCTAAAAATTTCAGAATTGCACCTTGCAATGTGGAGATATTACTGTTTGTGCATTTACAATATTCATTGATTTTTGCCATTGAAAAACATGTTTTTCATATACCAGAAATGTTTGAAGCTACTGACTGAATGAAAGGAGCTGGCATCTCACTCTCTTTGAATCTTCTTTATCATGCTAGGATTAACAGGAAAAAGCTAAAAATTTCAGAATTGCACCGTGCAATGTGGAGATATTACTGTTTGTGCATTTACAATATTCATTGATTTTTGCCATTGAAAAACATGTTTTTCATATACCAGAAATGTTTGAAGCTACTGACTGAATGAAAGGAGCTGGCATCTCACTCTCTTTGAATCTTCTTTATCATGCTAGGATTAACAGGAAAAAGCAAAAAATTTCAGAATTGCACCGTGCAATGTGGAGATATTACTGTTTGTGCATTTACAATATTCATTGATTTTTGCCATTGAAAAACATGTTTTTCATATACCAGAAATGTTTGAAGCTACTGACTGAATGAAAGGAGCTGGCATCTCACTCTCTTTGAATCTTCTTTATCATGCTAGGATTAACAGGAAAAAGCTAAAAATTTCAGAATTGCACCGTGCAATGTGGAGATATTACTGTTTGTGCATTTACAATATTCATTGATTTTTGCCATTGAAAAACGTCCAGAAATGTTTGAAGCTACTGACTGAATGAAAGGAGCTGGCATCTCACTCTCTTTGAATCTTCTTTATCATGCTAGGATTAGCAGGAAAAAGCAAAAAATTTCAGAATTGCACCTTGCAATGTGGAGATATTACTGTTTGTGCATTTACAATATTCATTGATTTTTGCCATTGAAAAACGTCCAGAAATGTTTGAAGCTACTGACTGAATGAAAGGAGCTGGCATCTCACTCTCTTTGAATCTTCTTTATCATGCTAGGATTAGCAGGAAAAAGCTAAAAATTTCAGAATTGCACCGTGCAATGTGGAGATATTACTGTTTGTGCATTTACAATATTCATTGATTTTTGCCATTGAAAAACATGTTTTTCATATACCAGAAATGTTTGAAGCTACTGACAATGAAAGGAGCTGGCATCTCACTCTCTTTGAATCTTCTTTATCATGCTAGGATTAACAGGAAAAAGCTAAAAATTTCAGAATTGCACCTTGCAATGTGGAGATATTACTGTTTGTGCATTTACAATATTCATTGATTTTTGCCATTGAAAAACATGTTTTTCATATACCAGAAATGTTTGAAGCTACTGACTGAATGAAAGGAGCTGGCATCTCACTCTCTTTGAATCTTCTTTATCATGCTAGGATTAGCAGGAAAAAGCAAAAAATTTCAGAATTGCACCGTGCAATGTGGAGATATTACTGTTTGTGCATTTACAATATTCATTGATTTTTGCCATTGAAAAACGTCCAGAAATGTTTGAAGCTACTGACTGAATGAAAGGAGCTGGCATCTCACTCTCTTTGAATCTTCTTTATCATGCTAGGATTAACAGGAAAAAGCAAAAAATTTCAGAATTGCACCGTGCAATGTGGAGATATTACTGTTTGTGCATTTACAATATTCATTGATTTTTGCCATTGAAAAACATGTTTTTCATATACCAGAAATGTTTGAAGCTACTGACTGAATGAAAGGAGCTGGCATCTCACTCTCTTTGAATCTTCTTTATCATGCTAGGATTAGCAGGAAAAAGCTAAAAATTTCAGAATTGCACCGTGCAATGTGGAGATATTACTGTTTGTGCATTTACAATATTCATTGATTTTTGCCATTGAAAAACATGTTTTTCATATACCAGAAATGTTTGAAGCTACTGACTGAATGAAAGGAGCTGGCATCTCACTCTCTTTGAATCTTATTTATCATGCTAGGATTAGCAGGAAAAAGCTAAAAATTTCAGAATTGCACCTTGCAATGTGGAGATATTACTGTTTGTGCATTTACAATATTCATTGATTTTTGCCATTGAAAAACATGTTTTTCATATACCAGAAATGTTTGAAGCTACTGACTGAATGAAAGGAGCTGGCATCTCACTCTCTTTGAATCTTCTTTATCATGCTAGGATTAGCAGGAAAAAGCTAAAAATTTCAGAATTGCACCGTGCAATGTGGAGATATTACTGTTTGTGCATTTACAATATTCATTGATTTTTGCCATTGAAAAACATGTTTTTCATATACCAGAAATGTTTGAAGCTACTGACAATGAAAGGAGCTGGCATCTCACTCTCTTTGAATCTTCTTTATCATGCTAGGATTAACAGGAAAAAGCTAAAAATTTCAGAATTGCACCTTGCAATGTGGAGATATTACTGTTTGTGCATTTACAATATTCATTGATTTTTGCCATTGAAAAACATGTTTTTCATATACCAGAAATGTTTGAAGCTACTGACTGAATGAAAGGAGCTGGCATCTCACTCTCTTTGAATCTTATTTATCATGCTAGGATTAGCAGGAAAAAGCTAAAAATTTCAGAATTGCACCTTGCAATGTGGAGATATTACTGTTTGTGCATTTACAATATTCATTGATTTTTGCCATTGAAAAACATGTTTTTCATATACCAGAAATGTTTGAAGCTACTGACTGAATGAAAGGAGCTGGCATCTCACTCTCTTTGAATCTTCTTTATCATGCTAGGATTAGCAGGAAAAAGCTAAAAATTTCAGAATTGCACCTTGCAATGTGGAGATATTACTGTTTGTGCATTTACAATATTCATTGATTTTTGCCATTGAAAAACGTCCAGAAATGTTTGAAGCTACTGACTGAATGAAAGGAGCTGGCATCTCACTCTCTTTGAATCTTCTTTATCATGCTAGGATTAACAGGAAAAAGCTAAAAATTTCAGAATTGCACCGTGCAATGTGGAGATATTACTGTTTGTGCATTTACAATATTCATTGATTTTTGCCATTGAAAAACGTCCAGAAATGTTTGAAGCTACTGACTGAATGAAGGAGCTGGCATCTCACTCTCTTTGAATCTTCTTTATCATGCTAGGATTAACAGGAAAAAGCTAAAAATTTCAGAATTGCACCGTGCAATGTGGAGATATTACTGTTTGTGCATTTACAATATTCATTGATTTTTGCCATTGAAAAACATGTTTTTCATATACCAGAAATGTTTGAAGCTACTGACTGAATGAAAGGAGCTGGCATCTCACTCTCTTTGAACCTTCTTTATCATGCTAGGATTAGCAGGAAAAAGCAAAAAATTTCAGAATTGCATCTTGCAATGTGGAGATATTACTGTTTGTGCATTTACAATATTCATTGATTTTTGCCATTGAAAAACATGTTTTTCATATACCAGAAATGTTTGAAGCTACTGACTGAATGAAAGGAGCTGGCATCTCACTCTCTTTGAATCTTCTTTATAATGCTAGGATTAGCAGGAAAAAGCTAAAAATTTCAGAATTGCACCTTGCAATGTGGAGATATTACTGTTTGTGCATTTACAATATTCATTGATTTTTGCCATTGAAAAACATGTTTTTCATATACCAGAAATGTTTGAAGCTACTGACTGAATGAAAGGAGCTGGCATCTCAATCTCTTTGAATCTTCTTTATCATGCTAGGATTAACAGGAAAAAGCTAAAAATTTCAGAATTGCACCGTGCAATGTGGAGATATTACTGTTTGTGCATTTACAATATTCATTGATTTTTGCCATTGAAAAACATGTTATTCATATACCAGAAATGTTTGAAGCTACTGACTGAATGAAAGGAGCTGGCATCTCACTCTCTTTGAATCTTCTTTATCATGCTAGGATTAACAGGAAAAAGCAAAAAATTTCAGAATTGCACCGTGCAATGTGGAGATATTACTGTTTGTGCATTTACAATATTCATTGATTTTTGCCATTGAAAAACATGTTTTTCATATACCAGAAATGTTTGAAGCTACTGACTGAATGAAAGGAGCTGGCATCTCACTCTCTTTGAATCTTCTTTATCATGCTAGGATTAACAGGAAAAAGCTAAAAATTTCAGAATTGCACCGTGCAATGTGGAGATATTACTGTTTGTGCATTTACAATATTCATTGATTTTTGCCATTGAAAAACGTCCAGAAATGTTTGAAGCTACTGACTGAATGAAAGGAGCTGGCATCTCACTCTCTTTGAATCTTCTTTATCATGCTAGGATTAGCAGGAAAAAGCAAAAAATTTCAGAATTGCACCTTGCAATGTGGAGATATTACTGTTTGTGCATTTACAATATTCATTGATTTTTGCCATTGAAAAACGTCCAGAAATGTTTGAAGCTACTGACTGAATGAAAGGAGCTGGCATCTCACTCTCTTTGAATCTTCTTTATCATGCTAGGATTAGCAGGAAAAAGCTAAAAATTTCAGAATTGCACCGTGCAATGTGGAGATATTACTGTTTGTGCATTTACAATATTCATTGATTTTTGCCATTGAAAAACATGTTTTTCATATACCAGAAATGTTTGAAGCTACTGACAATGAAAGGAGCTGGCATCTCACTCTCTTTGAATCTTCTTTATCATGCTAGGATTAACAGGAAAAAGCTAAAAATTTCAGAATTGCACCTTGCAATGTGGAGATATTACTGTTTGTGCATTTACAATATTCATTGATTTTTGCCATTGAAAAACATGTTTTTCATATACCAGAAATGTTTGAAGCTACTGACTGAATGAAAGGAGCTGGCATCTCACTCTCTTTGAATCTTCTTTATCATGCTAGGATTAGCAGGAAAAAGCAAAAAATTTCAGAATTGCACCGTGCAATGTGGAGATATTACTGTTTGTGCATTTACAATATTCATTGATTTTTGCCATTGAAAAACGTCCAGAAATGTTTGAAGCTACTGACTGAATGAAAGGAGCTGGCATCTCACTCTCTTTGAATCTTCTTTATCATGCTAGGATTAACAGGAAAAAGCAAAAAATTTCAGAATTGCACCGTGCAATGTGGAGATATTACTGTTTGTGCATTTACAATATTCATTGATTTTTGCCATTGAAAAACATGTTTTTCATATACCAGAAATGTTTGAAGCTACTGACTGAATGAAAGGAGCTGGCATCTCACTCTCTTTGAATCTTCTTTATCATGCTAGGATTAACAGGAAAAAGCTAAAAATTTCAGAATTGCACCGTGCAATGTGGAGATATTACTGTTTGTGCATTTACAATATTCATTGATTTTTGCCATTGAAAAACGTCCAGAAATGTTTGAAGCTACTGACTGAATGAAAGGAGCTGGCATCTCACTCTCTTTGAATCTTCTTTATCATGCTAGGATTAACAGGAAAAAGCTAAAAATTTCAGAATTGCACCTTGCAATGTGGAGATATTACTGTTTGTGCATTTACAATATTCATTGATTTTTGCCATTGAAAAACATGTTTTTCATATACCAGAAATGTTTGAAGCTACTGACTGAATGAAAGGAGCTGGCATCTCACTCTCTTTGAATCTTCTTTATCATGCTAGGATTAGCAGGAAAAAGCTAAAAATTTCAGAATTGCACCGTGCAATGTGGAGATATTACTGTTTGTGCATTTACAATATTCATTGATTTTTGCCATTGAAAAACATGTTTTTCATATACCAGAAATGTTTGAAGCTACTGACTGAATGAAAGGAGCTGGCATCTCACTCTCTTTGAATCTTATTTATCATGCTAGGATTAGCAGGAAAAAGCTAAAAATTTCAGAATTGCACCTTGCAATGTGGAGATATTACTGTTTGTGCATTTACAATATTCATTGATTTTTGCCATTGAAAAACATGTTTTTCATATACCAGAAATGTTTGAAGCTACTGACTGAATGAAAGGAGCTGGCATCTCACTCTCTTTGAATCTTCTTTATCATGCTAGGATTAGCAGGAAAAAGCTAAAAATTTCAGAATTGCACCTTGCAATGTGGAGATATTACTGTTTGTGCATTTACAATATTCATTGATTTTTGCCATTGAAAAACGTCCAGAAATGTTTGAAGCTACTGACTGAATGAAAGGAGCTGGCATCTCACTCTCTTTGAATCTTCTTTATCATGCTAGGATTAACAGGAAAAAGCTAAAAATTTCAGAATTGCACCGTGCAATGTGGAGATATTACTGTTTGTGCATTTACAATATTCATTGATTTTTGCCATTGAAAAACATGTTTTTCATATACCAGAAATGTTTGAAGCTACTGACTGAATGAAAGGAGCTGGCATCTCACTCTCTTTGAATCTTCTTTATCATGCTAGGATTAACAGGAAAAAGCTAAAAATTTCAGAATTGCACCTTGCAATGTGGAGATATTACTGTTTGTGCATTTACAATATTCATTGATTTTTGCCATTGAAAAACGTCCAGAAATGTTTGAAGCTACTGACTGAATGAAAGGAGCTGGCATCTCACTCTCTTTGAATCTTCTTTATCATGCTAGGATTAGCAGGAAAAAGCAAAAAATTTCAGAATTGCACCGTGCAATGTGGAGATATTACTGTTTGTGCATTTACAATATTCATTGATTTTTGCCATTGAAAAACGTCCAGAAATGTTTGAAGCTACTGACTGAATGAAAGGAGCTGGCATCTCACTCTCTTTGAATCTTCTTTATCATGCTAGGATTAACAGGAAAAAGCTAAAAATTTCAGAATTGCACCGTGCAATGTGGAGATATTACTGTTTGTGCATTTACAATATTCATTGATTTTTGCCATTGAAAAACATGTTTTTCATATACCAGAAATGTTTGAAGCTACTGACTGAATGAAAGGAGCTGGCATCTCACTCTCTTCGAATCTTCTTTATCATGCTAGGATTAACAGGAAAAAGCTAAAAATTTCAGAATTGCACCGTGCAATGTGGAGATATTACTGTTTGTGCATTTACAATATTCATTGATTTTTGCCATTGAAAAACGTCCAGAAATGTTTGAAGCTACTGACTGAATGAAAGGAGCTGGCATCTCACTCTCTTTGAATCTTCTTTATCATGCTAGGATTAGCAGGAAAAAGCAAAAAATTTCAGAATTGCACCGTGCAATGTGGAGATATTACTGTTTGTGCATTTACAATATTCATTGATTTTTGCCATTGAAAAACGTCCAGAAATGTTTGAAGCTACTGACTGAATGAAAGGAGCTGGCATCTCACTCTCTTTGAATCTTCTTTATCATGCTAGGATTAACAGGAAAAAGCTAAAAATTTCAGAATTGCACCTTGCAATGTGGAGATATTACTGTTTGTGCATTTACAATATTCATTGATTTTTGCCATTGAAAAACATGTTTTTCATATACCAGAAATGTTTGAAGCTACTGACTGAATGAAAGGAGCTGGCATCTCACTCTCTTTGAATCTTCTTTATCATGCTAGGATTAACAGGAAAAAGCTAAAAATTTCAGAATTGCACCGTGCAATGTGGAGATATTACTGTTTGTGCATTTACAATATTCATTGATTTTTGCCATTGAAAAACATGTTTTTCATATACCAGAAATGTTTGAAGCTACTGACTGAATGAAAGGAGCTGGCATCTCACTCTCTTTGAATCTTCTTTATCATGCTAGGATTAACAGGAAAAAGCTAAAAATTTCAGAATTGCACCGTGCAATGTGGAGATATTACTGTTTGTGCATTTACAATATTCATTGATTTTTGCCATTGAAAAACATGTTTTTCATATACCAGAAATGTTTGAAGCTACTGACTGAATGAAAGGAGCTGGCATCTCACTCTCTTTGAATCTTCTTTATCATGCTAGGATTAGCAGGAAAAAGCTAAAAATTTCAGAATTGCACCGTGCAATGTGGAGATATTACTGTTTGTGCATTTACAATATTCATTGATTTTTGCCATTGAAAAACATGTTTTTCATATACCAGAAATGTTTGAAGCTACTGACTGAATGAAAGGAGCTGGCATCTCACTCTCTTTGAATCTTCTTTATCATGCTAGGATTAGCAGGAAAAAGCTAAAAATTTCCGAATTGCACCGTGCAATGTGGAGATATTACTGTTTGTGCATTTACAATATTCATTGATTTTTGCCATTGAAAAACATGTTTTTCATATACCAGAAATGTTTGAAGCTACTGACTGAATGAAAGGAGCTGGCATCTCACTCTCTTTGAATCTTCTTTATCATGCTAGGATTAACAGGAAAAAGCAAAAAATTTCAGAATTGCACCTTGCAATGTGGATATATTACTGTTTGTGCATTTACAATATTCATTGATTTTTGCCATTGAAAAACATGTTTTTCATATACCAGAAATGTTTGAAGCTACTGACTGAATGAAAGGAGCTGGCATCTCACTCTCTTTGAATCTTCTTTATCATGCTAGGATTAACAGGAAAAAGCTAAAAATTTCAGAATTGCACCGTGCAATGTGGAGATATTACTGTTTGTGCATTTACAATATTCATTGATTTTTGCCATTGAAAAACATGTTTTTCATATACCAGAAATGTTTGAAGCTACTGACTGAATGAAAGGAGCTGGCATCTCACTCTCTTTGAATCTTCTTTATCATGCTAGGATTAACAGGAAAAAGCTAAAAATTTCAGAATTGCACCTTGCAATGTGGAGATATTACTGTTTGTGCATTTACAATATTCATTGATTTTTGCCATTGAAAAACATGTTTTTCATATACCAGAAATGTTTGAAGCTACTGACTGAATGAAAGGAGCTGGCATCTCACTCTCTTTGAATCTTCTTTATCATGCTAGGATTAGCAGGAAAAAGCTAAAAATTTCAGAATTGCACCTTGCAATGTGGAGATATTACTGTTTGTGCATTTACAATATTCATTGATTTTTGCCATTGAAAAACATGTTTTTCATATACCAGAAATGTTTGAAGCTACTGACTGAATGAAAGGAGCTGGCATCTCACTCTCTTTGAATCTTCTTTATCATGCTAGGATTAGCAGGAAAAAGCAAAAAATTTCAGAATTGCACCGTGCAATGTGGAGATATTACTGTTTGTGCATTTACAATATTCATTGATTTTTGCCATTGAAAAACGTCCAGAAATGTTTGAAGCTACTGACTGAATGAAAGGAGCTGGCATCTCACTCTCTTTGAATCTTCTTTATCATGCTAGGATTAACAGGAAAAAGCTAAAAATTTCAGAATTGCACCTTGCAATGTGGAGATATTACTGTTTGTGCATTTACAATATTCATTGATTTTTGCCATTGAAAAACATGTTTTTCATATACCAGAAATGTTTGAAGCTACTGACTGAATGAAAGGAGCTGGCATCTCACTCTCTTTGAATCTTCTTTATCATGCTAGGACTAACAGGAAAAAGCTAAAAATTTCAGAATTGCACCGTGCAATGTGGAGATATTACTGTTTGTGCATTTACAATATTCATTGATTTTTGCCATTGAAAAACATGTTTTTCATATACCAGAAATGTTTGAAGCTACTGACTGAATGAAAGGAGCTGGCATCTCACTCTCTTTGAATCTTCTTTATCATGCTAGGATTAACAGGAAAAAGCAAAAAATTTCAGAATTGCACCTTGCAATGTGGAGATATTACTGTTTGTGCATTTACAATATTCATTGATTTTTGCCATTGAAAAACATGTTTTTCATATACCAGAAATGTTTGAAGCTACTGACTGAATGAAAGGAGCTGGCATCTCACTCTCTTTGAATCTTCTTTATCATGCTAGGATTAACAGGAAAAAGCTAAAAATTTCAGAATTGCACCGTGCAATGTGGAGATATTACTGTTTGTGCATTTACAATATTCATTGATTTTTGCCATTGAAAAACATGTTTTTCATATACCAGAAATGTTTGAAGCTACTGACTGAATGAAAGGAGCTGGCATCTCACTCTCTTTGAATCTTCTTTATCATGCTAGGATTAACAGGAAAAAGCTAAAAATTTCAGAATTGCACCTTGCAATGTGGAGATATTACTGTTTGTGCATTTACAATATTCATTGATTTTTGCCATTGAAAAACATGTTTTTCATATACCAGAAATGTTTGAAGCTACTGACTGAATGAAAGGAGCTGGCATCTCACTCTCTTTGAATCTTCTTTATCATGCTAGGATTAGCAGGAAAAAGCTAAAAATTTCAGAATTGCACCTTGCAATGTGGAGATATTACTGTTTGTGCATTTACAATATTCATTGATTTTTGCCATTGAAAAACATGTTTTTCATATACCAGAAATGTTTGAAGCTACTGACTGAATGAAAGGAGCTGGCATCTCACTCTCTTTGAATCTTCTTTATCATGCTAGGATTAGCAGGAAAAAGCAAAAAATTTCAGAATTGCACCTTGCAATGTGGAGATATTACTGTTTGTGCATTTACAATATTCATTGATTTTTGCCATTGAAAAACGTCCAGAAATGTTTGAAGCTACTGACTGAATGAAAGGAGCTGGCATCTCACTCTCTTTGAATCTTCTTTATCATGCTAGGATTAACAGGAAAAAGCTAAAAATTTCAGAATTGCACCGTGCAATGTGGAGATATTACTGTTTGTGGATTTACAATATTCATTGATTTTTGCCATTGAAAAACATGTTTTTCATATACCAGAAATGTTTGAAGCTACTGACTGAATGAAAGGAGCTGGCATCTCACTCTCTTTGAATCTTCTTTATCATGCTAGGATTAGCAGGAAAAAGCAAAAAATTTCAGACTTGCACCGTGCAATGTGGAGATATTACTGTTTGTGCATTTACAATATTCATTGATTTTTGCCATTGAAAAACATGTTTTTCATATACCAGAAATGTTTGAAGCTACTGACTGAATGAAAGGAGCTGGCATCTCACTCTCTTTGAATCTTCTTTATCATGCTAGGATTAGCAGGAAAAAGCAAAAAATTTCAGAATTGCACCGTGCAATGTGGAGATATTACTGTTTGTGCATTTACAATATTCATTGATTTTTGCCATTGAAAAACATGTTTTTCATATACCAGAAATGTTTGAAGCTACTGACTGAATGAAAGGAGCTGGCATCTCACTCTCTTTGAATCTTCTTTATCATGCTAGGATTAGCAGGAAAAAGCTAAAAATTTCAGAATTGCACCGTGCAATGTGGAGATATTACTGTTTGTGCATTTACAATATTCATTGATTTTTGCCATTGAAAAACATGTTTTTCATATACCAGAAATGTTTGAAGCTACTGACTGAATGAAAGGAGCTGGCATCTCACTCTCTTTGAATCTTCTTTATCATGCTAGGATTAACAGGAAAAAGCAAAAAATTTCAGAATTGCACCTTGCAATGTGGAGATATTACTGTTTGTGCATTTACAATATTCATTGATTTTTGCCATTGAAAAACGTCCAGAAATGTTTGAAGCTACTGACTGAATGAAAGGAGCTGGCATCTCACTCTCTTTGAATCTTCTTTATCATGCTAGGATTAACAGGAAAAAGCAAAAAATTTCAGAATTGCACCTTGCAATGTGGAGATATTACTGTTTGTGCATTTACAATATTCATTGATTTTTGCCATTGAAAAACATGTTTTTCATATACCAGAAATGTTTGAAGCTACTGACTGAATGAAAGGAGCTGGCATCTCACTCTCTTTGAATCTTCTTTATCATGCTAGGATTAGCAGGAAAAAGCTAAAAATTTCAGAATTGCACCGTGCAATGTGGAGATATTACTGTTTGTGCATTTACAATATTCATTGATTTTTGCCATTGAAAAACATGTTTTTCATATACCAGAAATGTTTGAAGCTACTGACTGAATGAAAGGAGCTGGCATCTCACTCTCTTTGAATCTTCTTTATCATGCTAGGATTAGCAGGAAAAAGCTAAAAATTTCAGAATTGCACCGTGCAATGTGGAGATATTACTGTTTGTGCATTTACAATATTCATTGATTTTTGCCATTGAAAAACATGTTTTTCATATACCAGAAATGTTTGAAGCTACTGACTGAATGAAAGGAGCTGGCATCTCACTCTCTTTGAATCTTCTTTATCATGCTAGGATTAGCAGGAAAAAGCAAAAAATTTCAGAATTGCACCGTGCAATGTGGAGATATTACTGTTTGTGCATTTACAATATTCATTGATTTTTGCCATTGAAAAACATGTTTTTCATATACCAGAAATGTTTGAAGCTACTGACTGAATGAAAGGAGCTGGCATCTCACTCTCTTTGAATCTTCTTTATCATGCTAGGATTAGCAGGAAAAAGCAAAAAATTTCAGAATTGCACCGTGCAATGTGGAGATATTACTGTTTGTGCATTTACAATATTCATTGATTTTTGCCATTGAAAAACATGTTTTTCATATACCAGAAATGTTTGAAGCTACTGACTGAATGAAAGGAGCTGGCATCTCACTCTCTTTGAATCTTCTTTATCATGCTAGGATTAGCAGGAAAAAGCTAAAAATTTCAGAATTGCACCGTGCAATGTGGAGATATTACTGTTTGTGCATTTACAATATTCATTGATTTTTGCCATTGAAAAACATGTTTTTCATATACCAGAAATGTTTGAAGCTACTGACTGAATGAAAGGAGCTGGCATCTCACTCTCTTTGAATCTTCTTTATCATGCTAGGATTAACAGGAAAAAGCAAAAAATTTCAGAATTGCACCTTGCAATGTGGAGATATTACTGTTTGTGCATTTACAATATTCATTGATTTTTGCCATTGAAAAACGTCCAGAAATGTTTGAAGCTACTGACTGAATGAAAGGAGCTGGCATCTCACTCTCTTTGAATCTTCTTTATCATGCTAGGATTAACAGGAAAAAGCAAAAAATTTCAGAATTGCACCTTGCAATGTGGAGATATTACTGTTTGTGCATTTACAATATTCATTGATTTTTGCCATTGAAAAACATGTTTTTCATATACCAGAAATGTTTGAAGCTACTGACTGAATGAAAGGAGCTGGCATCTCACTCTCTTTGAATCTTCTTTATCATGCTAGGATTAGCAGGAAAAAGCTAAAAATTTCAGAATTGCACCGTGCAATGTGGAGATATTACTGTTTGTGCATTTACAATATTCATTGATTTTTGCCATTGAAAAACATGTTTTTCATATACCAGAAATGTTTGAAGCTACTGACTGAATGAAAGGAGCTGGCATCTCACTCTCTTTGAATCTTCTTTATCATGCTAGGATTAGCAGGAAAAAGCTAAAAATTTCAGAATTGCACCGTGCAATGTGGAGATATTACTGTTTGTGCATTTACAATATTCATTGATTTTTGCCATTGAAAAACATGTTTTTCATATACCAGAAATGTTTGAAGCTACTGACTGAATGAAAGGAGCTGGCATCTCACTCTCTTTGAATCTTCTTTATCATGCTAGGATTAGCAGGAAAAAGCTAAAAATTTCAGAATTGCACCGTGCAATGTGGAGATATTACTGTTTGTGCATTTACAATATTCATTGATTTTTGCCATTGAAAAACATGTTTTTCATATACCAGAAATGTTTGAAGCTACTGACTGAATGAAAGGAGCTGGCATCTCACTCTCTTTGAATCTTCTTTATCATGCTAGGATTAGCAGGAAAAAGCAAAAAATTTCAGAATTGCACCTTGCAATGTGGAGATATTACTGTTTGTGCATTTACAATATTCATTGATTTTTGCCATTGAAAAACGTCCAGAAATGTTTGAAGCTACTGACTGAATGAAAGGAGCTGGCATCTCACTCTCTTTGAATCTTCTTTATCATGCTAGGATTAACAGGAAAAAGCAAAAAATTTCAGAATTGCACCTTGCAATGTGGAGATATTACTGTTTGTGCATTTACAATATTCATTGATTTTTGCCATTGAAAAACATGTTTTTCATATACCAGAAATGTTTGAAGCTACTGACTGAATGAAAGGAGCTGGCATCTCACTCTCTTTGAATCTTCTTTATCATGCTAGGATTAACAGGAAAAAGCTAAAAATTTCAGAATTGCACCGTGCAATGTGGAGATATTACTGTTTGTGCATTTACAATATTCATTGATTTTTGCCATTGAAAAACATGTTTTTCATATACCAGAAATGTTTGAAGCTACTGACTGAATGAAAGGAGCTGGCATCTCACTCTCTTTGAATCTTCTTTATCATGCTAGGATTAGCAGGAAAAAGCTAAAAATTTCAGAATTGCACCTTGCAATGTGGAGATATTACTGTTTGTGCATTTACAATATTCATTGATTTTTGCCATTGAAAAACATGTTTTTCATATACCAGAAATGTTTGAAGCTACTGACTGAATGAAAGGAGCTGGCATCTCACTCTCTTTGAATCTTCTTTATCATGCTAGGATTAGCAGGAAAAAGCTAAAAATTTCAGAATTGCACCTTGCAATGTGGAGATATTACTGTTTGTGCATTTACAATATTCATTGATTTTTGCCATTGAAAAACATGTTTTTCATATACCAGAAATGTTTGAAACTACTGACTGAATGAAAGGAGCTGGCATCTCACTCTCTTTGAATCTTCTTTATCATGCTAGGATTAACAGGAAAAAGCTAAAAATTTCAGAATTGCACCGTGCAATGTGGAGATATTACTGTTTGTGCATTTACAATATTCATTGATTTTTGCCATTGAAAAACATGTTTTTCATATACCAGAAATGTTTGAAGCTACTGACTGAATGAAAGGAGCTGGCATCTCACTCTCTTTGAATCTTCTTTATCATGCTAGGATTAGCAGGAAAAAGCTAAAAATTTCAGAATTGCACCTTGCAATGTGGAGATATTACTGTTTGTGCATTTACAATATTCATTGATTTTTGCCATTGAAAAACATGTTTTTCATATACCAGAAATGTTTGAAGCTACAGACTGAATGAAAGGAGCTGGCATCTCACTCTCTTTGAATCTTCTTTATCATGCTAGGATTAGCAGGAAAAAGCTAAAAATTTCAGAATTGCACCTTGCAATGTGGAGATATTACTGTTTGTGCATTTACAATATTCATTGATTTTTGCCATTGAAAAACGTCCAGAAATGTTTGAAGCTACTGACTGAATGAAAGGAGCTGGCATCTCACTCTCTTTGAATCTTCTTTATCATGCTAGGATTAACAGGAAAAAGCTAAAAATTTCAGAATTGCACCTTGCAATGTGGAGATATTACTGTTTGTGCATTTACAATATTCATTGATTTTTGCCATTGAAAAACATGTTTTTCATATACCAGAAATGTTTGAAGCTACTGACTGAATGAAAGGAGCTGGCATCTCACTCTCTTTGAATCTTCTTTATCATGCTAGGATTAACAGGAAAAAGCTAAAAATTTCAGAATTGCACCGTGCAATGTGGAGATATTACTGTTTGTGCATTTACAATATTCATTGATTTTTGCCATTGAAAAACATGTTTTTCATATACCAGAAATGTTTGAAGCTACTGACTGAATGAAAGGAGCTGGCATCTCACTCTCTTTGAATCTTCTTTATCATGCTAGGATTAGCAGGAAAAAGCAAAAAATTTCAGAATTGCACCTTGCAATGTGGAGATATTACTGTTTGTGCATTTACAATATTCATTGATTTTTGCCATTGAAAAACGTCCAGAAATGTTTGAAGCTACTGACTGAATGAAAGGAGCTGGCATCTCACTCTCTTTGAATCTTCTTTATCATGCTAGGATTAACAGGAAAAAGCTAAAAATTTCAGAATTGCACCGTGCAATGTGGAGATATTACTGTTTGTGCATTTACAATATTCATTGATTTTTGCCATTGAAAAACATGTTTTTCATATACCAGAAATGTTTGAAGCTACTGACTGAATGAAAGGAGCTGGCATCTCACTCTCTTTGAATCTTCTTTATCATGCTAGGATTAACAGGAAAAAGCAAAAAATTTCAGAATTGCACCGTGCAATGTGGAGATATTACTGTTTGTGCATTTACAATATTTATTGATTTTTGCCATTGAAAAACATGTTTTTCATATACCAGAAATGTTTGAAGCTACTGACTGAATGAAAGGAGCTGGCATCTCACTCTCTTTGAATCTTCTTTATCATGCTAGGATTAGCAGGAAAAAGCTAAAAATTTCAGAATTGCACCGTGCAATGTGGAGATATT